>NW_026652289.1:4483664-4498066 GCF_009828535.3 Hylobates moloch
GCCTCGTCGCCGAGGGCCCCGGGGATGTCATTATCCCCCGCCCTCGGGTACAGCCCATGCAGGTCGCACGGGAGGGTCCCTGGACCCCCACCCCCGCGTTTGGAGAAGCTGAGTCCTGGTGATGGGGTCTCCCAGACCCCATGTGCCTTATTTTCGTAAGCCTTTTGGTGGCAGAGAGAAGGTAGCGAGGTGGATGGACAGGTGACGCGTACCTAGCCGGGGTGGGTGGCCGTGCGGGGACGGGGCGTGCCCGGCCGCTCAGGTGAGGCCCGCCTCGCGCGGACAGGTGGGGACGGGGGCCACGCGCGGCCTCCGGCTAGAGGGGAGGTGTTCACGCAGGGGTTAGCCTTGAGAAAATAGAAATGAAAACTCATGGAAATAAATACTCCTGTCTGGTGGTTAGAGTTATCACCCATTTACCTTTCTTAACCCCCTAATGTAGTGGGATGGGTTTTTTTCCCCACAAATGCTTAGAAATTGCCTCTTACCCCCAAGTCCCCAAAGGGAGTTTAAAACGGTAGAAACAAGTGTGTGATCAGAGACACGTGGACCTGTGTGTGTATTTAAAGCTGCCAACACTCGTTTTAAAAAAACCACATTGGCTTAAGCCAGACTCAAGTGAATTTGGAGAACCCAGCTTGGTTCCTGCAGGGTGAGATGTGAAGGAACCACTGGTTTTGTGATGAACCTTAAAAGGTAGCAGTGACAGTTCTCCTTGGAGAATGCAGTGATGTCGACACTTGATAAGGGCGGTGATCCCTCCCCGGTGCACACACCACTACCGTATTTTGTTTCAAGCTCAAACATTTTCACGTGTTCCACGTTTTCACTGCTTCACTCCTTCCCCAGATTTCCTGACATCGCTGCCTCACGGTGAACGATTAAGAAATAGTAGCTCTATAATTTAGATTTTCAAGAGCAAAAACACCATTTTTTTAATAGTTTATTTTTCTTCTTATATCTGTGATTCATACTTTTTGCCGCAAAGTAGCCAGCAAAGAATAAACTAATATGTTCCATTTTGGAAGCAGGCGGGACAGTTATTTCTCCAGAAGACAAATAAATAAATTTAAAAATCAACTGTAGTTGGAAGGCTGCTAGCTTGTCTTAGAATAATTATATTTGACAAAGAACTCTGTTCACTTAGGACGTGGCTCTCATATCATTTTCGATGTCATTATCTGTACAGAAGGCCAGGAAAGAACAGTCCTGCCATTTTGCAGATTGAAGGGAGATTTAAGGCATCTGTGTCTTCCACCCGTGCGCTCAGAGGTTGGGATGGTGAGCGGTGACTTAAATGCTTTTTCAGACTCTGTTCCTCATTTGCAAAGTGTGAATGGCCCTGCTCAGCTCCCCTCACAGTGCTGGTGTGTGCAGATATTCATTCATTCGGCCATTCATGCATTCTTGCCACCAGTGTTTACTGAACACCTGTTACGTGCCCCGCGCTGTAGTGAATGGAGAGAGGGCTGCACCTGGGGGACCTAATGTTCTGGGCAGGGGAGTGGAGGTGGTGTAGACAGCAAATCATAAAACTCTCAGGTAAGACGATGGGAAGACCATGAAGAAAGGAAGGAGGGCGGGCAGGGGATGGGGCACTCAGGGGCTGGGACTAGAAGGGGCTGTCTGAGGAGGGGCCACAGTGGAGACCAGTGCTGTGAGGGAGCCTCTGGTGGAGGTGGGTGCGGTGGTGCCTGCCCCCACCAGGCGGATAGTGGCAAATGCAAAGGCCCTGGGATGGGATGAGCCCAGTATGGGACAGGCCAGTGTAGCCATGGAGGTGGGGCAGCAGGGGCCGTGCACCAGGCAGAGATTTTATTCTGACTGCCTTGTGGATGCCGCTGAGGGCCTTTGAGCAGTGGTGGCAGAGTCTGCATCTTTTGGCTGTGTGTGGGGAATGGAGCTGGCATCACTGGAATCCAGGCCCTGCGTGATTCCACTCCACAGAACACGGAGGCAGAAGGGGAGATGGGGCAGGACAGAGCCTAGTTCCAGAGCCAGGCAGGCCTGCTGCTGGTTTGGTTGGAAATGCATGGTGGGTGACTGGAGCTGCTATTTACTGAGGTGCAGGTAACCTGAGGCATTCAGGGGCCCTGTAGACCAGACATCTTCAAACTCTCCCTCAGAGTGGGAGAAGAGCCTGCCCCGGGGCCACATCCACTCCTCAAAAGGCTCCTCCTAAGGAAAGGTCCCTCCTCTTGCAGTCATGGCCCTGGGGTGTGGGAACTGCGGGGTCCCAGCAGATGTAAGGGTGTTGGGGAATGGCTCCCCCGTGGGCCACAGGTCTGCAGCAGCTGCGGGAGCCTCTACACCAGCGGTGTTCATGGTGATCGTTGATGACAAGTTGATCTTGGATGAATTCAGGCTCAGAACTCAAGAGGATGTGGCATTGGGGGACTCTGCTGTGACCAAGCCCCTTCTGCTCCCATCTCCTTATTTCTGGAACCAGCTTCTCTGTGCTCACATTTCTAGAAAAAGGAATAGGGACAGAGGTGAGCATTTGTCCATGCTATGTGAACTGATTAGGGGAAAAAAGCTCTTTCTATTAAACACAGCTTTTATGTTAGAAGATGGTTTATCAAAGCGTAGACTATTTCTGTTTTGATTAGTGGTGTTCCAATTGTTGTCATACCACGAAAAGGAGATACGTTTCAATGGTGGACCGCATATACGATGCTGGTCCTTTAAGATGATAGTACCTCATTTTTACGGTACCTTTTCTATGTTTAGATAAGCAAATACTTACTATTATGTTACAGGTACCTACAGTATTCTGTTAGTTAAGTGCTGTACAGGTTTGTAGCCTAGGAGTCATAGGCTGGGCCGTATAGCCTAGGTGTGTAGTAGGCTATACCATCTAGGGTTGTGTATGTACACTCTATCATGTTTGCACAACTACAAAATCCCATAGCAATGCATTTCTCAGAATACTGTCATTAAGCAACACGCGACTGTACTGTGGTGATTCAGGAGATGTTAGCACAATCCTATGGTTGTAGAAAATCAAGACGAATTCAATTTATATGCATGTTTGTGTTGCAGAAAGTTACAGTAGGGTGAATCAATAGAGTAATTTCAATCATGAATATATAATGTTGGGTTTACATTGTAGTAACAGAAATAGGAGTTCCTAGAGGAAGAAGTGTATGCTTCCTGGCCTTAAAGAAGAGCTTGTTCATGTGCGTTGTGAGTGGATGGCCATGGCTGTCACGTCGTCATGCCTCGATTCTAATAGATATATTTACAAGAGTGAGATGGCAGCTTTATTTTAACTCGGTATTTACAGTATGCTGGAAATGATGTCCCTTGCAGCTGTTTAAAACAGGGATTAACAGTTTATACTGTCAGCTGAGATGCAGGGAGTAGCGTTTTAGGAAACATTTTCATGGGGATACTGGCAAAACTCAAAGAGCCTGGCTGCTCCTGGTTCCAGGCGTCAGGTGGAGCTACCGTCCGGGGCCTGGGAGGGCGAGGGGCCGCCAGGATGCCAGCTTGGGAGTTGGGGGTGGCAGGTAAGTGCTGCATCTAGAGGGATGGAGGTCTAGGTAGCCAGCTTGCGGTACCCTCTGTGGAGGCTCTGGAGGGGAGGTGCAGACAGCAGAGGGGCTTAGGAGGGAGCACGCAGTGAGAGGGACCCTCCAGGGCAGAAGGGGTTTCCAGAGGAGGCAGTAAGGATGGCTTTGGGTGGAGAGGAGCCTGGATTGGGCGGGGACCCTGCTGAAGCCACTCATCCTACATGAATCCCACTCAGAGCAGGAGAAGCCAAGATCAGCGATCCTCCCATCTTGGCACCCCAAAGTGCTGGGATTACAGGTGTAAGCCTGTCCTGGAGTCCTCCAAGCGTGTGGGGTCTGATGAGCACAGACGGCTCAGCTCTTCCTTGCTTCCATACCCTTACATAAAACTGGAGCTCGACTTTCTCCGAGAGGATGCTTTTCTTTGCCTGAGATGCACCATCTGTTACTGGCTCCGTTTGACCGATCTCCTTGTTCAGCATGGTCCAGGTCTCCACTTGACAGCTCTGAGTGTTGACCTACTGCAAACATCATCAGTAAACCTTGACTAAGTGATGCAGCTCGTGGCAAACTCATTGTGAGTTCAGGGTCCTTAAGTCTTGATGTGGGTGGGGCCTGCAGGATGCAAATGCGGTTCGACTTTAACTGCCCACTCACTGGACCAGAGTCTGCTTTTGAGAAGGGGTGTTTCAGGTGTCTCATAACCCTCTGGCCTCTGGCCTTTTGTAAGTTTCAAAAAAAAAAAAAAAAAAAAAATATATATATATCTATATATATATCTATATATATATATAGATATATATATATACATGCTACTTAGTTATAGTAGGTTTGTCTTTTATTGTGACCAAAAACATAAATGTTATTTTAGCACCACGTTAGGCAAGAGGTTAACAGGGTCCTTGTTCTGAGCAGGCCGCCTTAACTCTGACTGTTAGCTGGTCCCGTCATCTGGATTCCTCTTGTCTCCCTGGGTCCCTATCCCCCAGTACATCTGACTTCTCCAGGCTTTGCTCTCTGCCTGTTCTCATTCTTTCCGCTTTTTAAAATACGCTAAACCAGCACTCACAGCCTCTCCACCATCCGAGCCCTGTAGGGTCGCACAAGCCTCATCATTAAGTAGGAATCAGTCCTCCCACCCCCCCTTTTTTTTTTTTTGTTAAGCAAACACAGGACAGCCAGTTAGGGCAGCCATCAGTGTGGTAGAGTCTACACTACCTCAGTTTGCTTTTTTTTTTTTTTTCCGAGACAGAGTCTTGCTTCGTCACCTAGGCTGGAGGGCAGTGGTGGGATCTCCATCTCGTCTCACTGCAACCTTGGCTCACTGCAACCTCTACCTCCTGGGTTCAAGCAATCTTCCCACCTCAGCCTCCCGAGTAGCTGTGACTACAGGCATGTGTCACCATGCCTGGCTAATTTTTGTGTTTTCTGTAGAGATAGGGTTTCTCCATGTTACTCAAGCTGGTCTCAAATTCCTGGGCTTCAGCAATCCCCCCGCCTTGGCCCCCAGAGTGCTGGGGTGACAGGTATAAGCCACCGCGCCCAGCACAGTTTCCATTTTTAAGATGGTAGAGGCCACACCTTTCTCTCCCTCTTAAAGAACCAGATGTGAAAATGAGAAATATGGATGTCATCTTTGATGAAACTAAGAGGTTCAGAAAGTGAGAATGGAGAAGCAATCGTAAACAGTACAAGGAAATGGCAGGGCTGAAGGCCCAGTCAGTGCACAGCATCAAAGCAGGGCACAGAATTTCAGGTCACGGGAGCTAGAACAAAAATTCTGAAAGATTCTGGAGGTAGAGAGCTGCACAGAGGAGATTTGCTGGCAGGAAAGACACCAGATGCATCAGCCACAACGCTGGAAGCTGATGGACCATGGAGTCCTTCCTTGGACATTGGGTGTTCAGAGTGGAAGTGACCAGTGGCCGTGTACCCAGGCAGCCTAACTGAGGTGTGAGGGTAGAATAAGGACATTCACAGACATGACAAATCCTCCCACAAGATATACCCCCATGCGCCCTCCTACGGAAACTACAGGAAAATGTGCTTTCCGGATCTGAGGAGTAGACCAAGGAAAGGAGAGCAACGAGGCTCCAGGCTCAGGAAACAGCTTCACATGCAGGAGAAGGAACCAGGCGCCCCCAGGCTGATGTGGAAGGAGAGGCCCAGGATGCAGCTGGTGTCAGACCTTGAGGGCATGGGACAAGGAGGGGAGGTGCTAGGAAACACAGCTGAACCCGTGGTCCATCTTGTTGGTCTGACCCGGTGAAAAACTGTAAGGAGAAGCAATCGCAGGGTGCGGGAAGTTATAGACATGGGTGTCTTCCCCTCCTACCACCACCAGCAGCAGAACCTGTGCACGTGCGGCGCACAAAACCTGCACATGGGCAGCAAAGACAAGCCGCGTGCATATGAAGCCACCTAGCGCAGTTCTATAAACTGACTATAAACCCCTTTCTCTCTAATCTTATTCCTCGCTAAATACGGTGCTTTCTTCCAGCCGAATCCAGTGGTTCCGCGTGCCCAGGAGCGTGCATTTTGCGCTCTCTTTGGCCCTCACCGCCCACTGACCTCCTGCACCACCTCCTCTGCCCCGCACAACGGTAGCAAACAAAATGTGTGCCCAGCATGTTGAATGTTTCCGACACAAAGAGATGATACATGTTTGAGATGATGGATATCGCTTATTCCCCGATCTGATCACTATCCATTAGAAGCATCAGTTTGTACCCCACAAATAGGTACAATTGATTATGTGTCAAAATAAAAGTATAAGAAAAAAAGGCCTAAGCAAATATAACAAATCAATTAAAGTTATTGATGATGAAGTTGTTTAAGTTCATTTCATCATTTCTTTTGAAGAAAAAAATGTATTAATAATGAACTTGTTAGGGCAGTGAATATTTTCAGAGTCATAATATATATATTGATTTAACTATAATCATCCTGGGGAATGAGGGGAGGAGAAGAGAATGTAAGTAAGCTAGCCCTTCATCTGCCATAAGAAGTAAAAATGCAAGATCCAACTTTGAGAAGTGAGGGATCTCAGAGAAGCGTGTTATTTTGAGGTGTAGGAGCAGATACAGCAGAAAGAGGCTTGAATGGCCACCCTGGGGAATGGGATAGCAAATGGGGAAGGGGAAAGGGGCACTTTTTGTTTTTTAAAGCTGTTTATATAGATACCATTTGGATGAAACCAAGAGGTTCAGAAAGTGACAAAAAAGAAGAAATCATAAAAGAAATACTCTTAAGAAAACATACTATTTCTAGCTATATAATAGCTATTTGCTTTATTTTAGAGAAGACAAAAAGAAAGACTTGGACATAAAAGGCCCGATGTTCCATTGCATCCTGGGGCCTTCCTGGCAGATGGGCGGGGCTGGGCCAAGGGGGGTTCTGGTCGTGTCACGTAGGTGTGCGCAGGTGGAGGCCGGCATGCTACAGGAGAGTCTGTACTCAGCAGGGCCGGTCAGAGCACCCGTGTGTCCCTATGTGCTGAGCCTGGTGCTGGAGAGGTGATGAAACGCAGCAGGTCTGGAGGAGCAGCAGCCATCCCCAGGAAGGAGGCTGCGGATTGGCTGTCAATGGTAACAGCAGAGGACCATTGTTAGTTTCTGTCGTGTTTCAAGACACGTGGAGAGGGACAGTGGGCTTCTCATGTCTACTTTCGTGACCCACTGTTGGCCTACAGGTCCCAGATTGGGAACCAGAGGGTCAGTGAGCGGCTCTGGGAAACATCTCTAGGCAATGAGGTGTCCGACACTGAGCCAGTGAGCCCTGCGAGTGCAGGCCTGCGATGCAATCCTGCCCTACTTCCTGGTGGGCTCACTCCAGTAGGGAAGGAAGGATATGGGCCCAGACAGGGACAGCCTGTGGCTTTAACAATGGCAGCTGCTGCTCAAGAGGGACAGTGGCGGGGAGGGTGACCTCAGGCAGAGGCAGAGGTGGTGGTGCAGGAGGTCAGGGGGGTGAGGGTGGGGGTAATGGAGAGCCAAAGAGAGTCCCCCAAACACTCTTGGGGCATGCGGAACCCCTGGATGAGGCTGGAAGAAAGCATTGTATTTAATGGGAAATAAGATGAGAAAGAAAGGGAGTTACCGCCGGCTTGTAGAACGCATGCCTTTTAACTGCTGGGCAGCAGGCAGTGAGGAGTGGTTGCTGTATTGTGCCATTTCATCACAGCCTTGGAAGCTGGGTGAAAAACCTCTGTCTACCCATCTGTATCTGTGTTTTATCTACATGTCTGTGTCTGTGTTTTATCTGTATGTCTGTATCTGTGTTTTATCTGTATGTCTGTATCTGTGTTTTAACACTGCTTTATGAGATAGTAACAATGAACTGAAATTTGGAAGTTGTGCCAGCTGAAAGGCACTTGGTGAGTACTAGGCCACCCCTCTTATTGTAAGGTAAGGAAACAGAGGCCCTTGGAGGGGCCATAACTCACCTGAGGTCTCTCTCATCTGGTAAACAGCAGAGGCAGACTCACACCCTGGGCCTGGTGTCTAGTCCTCTATCTTGCAGCAAAGCCAGGCCCTGCCCCTTTGCTGACCCCGGGAGGCTGCAGTGTGGACCATCCTTCTTTAGCACGTTCATCAGCGTGTGCCAAAAGTGCTCTTTGCCCAAATAAATTCGGGAACCTGCTGGACAGAACACATCTCGGCAGAGATTTTTGTTGAAGGACTTTTCGGGGCCTCTCCTGTGCTGGTGTGTGTCGTGACTCCAGAGTGGGAATCTGCAGGGTGTCACAAACTGACTTAGTCAGAGTCCCTCTCCACCCACCCGCTAGCCCCCTGAAGCCCACCCACAGCATTTTTCAGGACGGTTCTGCAGCACATATTTTTGAAAATATGTTTGCTTTTTCCATTAGTGGGTTTTCCCTGAGTGCTTTTAATATTGTCACGAGGGCACGTGCCCAGTGGGAAAGATGCTCCTCCTCCTTCAACAAAAACTCCCTGAGCCTCCAGACCAGGGCTGGCTTCTGAGCACTTGAGATGTGCCTGGTCCAAATTAAGAAGCTGAAAGGGTAGAATACACACTGGATTGCTAAGGCTTAGTATGAAAAAATTCCTTAATACTTTTTTTATATTGTATTTTTTCTGTGTTTATATTAATAGATGTTGACATAATATTTTGGGTGTACTGGATTAATAAAATGTTACTAAAATTACATATGTGAATCTGAGCAAGAATTTTTATGGCTTAAACCCAGATTGTTCTAAAGTTTATATGGAAAGGCAAAGGAACTAGAATAGAATGGCTGGAACAACTTTGCAAAAGAAGCATAAAGTGGGAGGAACCATTCTGCCCTGCTTTGAGACTTGACTAAAGCTACAGTCATCAAGACTGCATTGACCGGGCTCTGCCGAGCATGGTGCTGCTGGAGAGATCAGTGGATTAGAAGGGAGACCCAGGCATAGATGCTCGTAAGTGTGGGCGCCCGACTTTGACAGAGGCGCAGAAGCCAGTCAGCAGTGCTGAGGCCATGGGGCATTGTAGACAAAAAGGTGGACCTCAGCCTCAGCCTCTCAGCTTATACAAAAATTAATTCAGATTGGATAACAGATTTAAATGTAAGATGTATACTTATAAGACTTTTCTAGCTGGGCCTGGTGGCTCACGCCTGTAATCCCAGCACTTGGGAGGCCGAGGTGGATAAATGGCTTGAGCCTAGGAGTTCAAGACCAGCTTTGGCAACATGGAGAAACCCCGTCTCTACTAAAAATGCAAAACTAGCCAGGCGTGGTGGTGCATGCCTGTGATCCCAGCTACTCCAGAGGCCGAGGCAGGAGAATCACTTGAACCTGGGAGGCGGAGGTGGTGGTGAGCCAAGATCGCACCATTGGACCCCAGCCTGGGCAACAACAGTGAAACTCCATCACGTCTCAAAAAAAAAAAAAGAAAAAAAAATAGCCGGTGATGTGTGCCTGTAGTCTAACAACTCAGAAGGTTGAGGCAGGGAGATCGCTTGAGCCCTGGAGGTGGAGCTTGCAGTGAGCCGAGATCGCGCCGCTGCACTCCAGCCTGGGCGACAGAGTGAGACTCCCTCTTCAAAACAAAGACTTTTCTAAGAAACATAGGAGAAAGTCTTTGGAACCTTGGGCTTGGCGAAGAGAGGTCTTAGATGTGATAACCAGAAGCATAGTCTGTGAAAGGTAAGGTCGATCCACTAGACTTCAACAACATTAAAAACCATTGCTCTGCAGAAGACCCTTAAACTGGGAGTGGGAGGAATGGAAAGATAAGCCCCAGACAGGGAGAAAATACTTGCAAACTACACGCGACAAAGCATCTAGATATACAGATAAGGAACTCTCAAGCACAACCGTAAAATAACCCTGTCAGTCCAACTAGAAAATGGGCAAGAGGGCTGGGCGCAGTGGCCCATGCCTGGAATCCCAGCACTTTGGGAGGCCGAGGCTGGTGGATCACGAGGTGAGGAGTTTGACACAGCCTGGCCAACATGGTGAAACCCCATCTCTACTAAAAATACAAAAATTAGCCAGGCATGGTGGTGGGCACCTGTACTCCCAGTTACTTGGAGGCTGAGGCAGGAGAATTGCTTGAACCTGGGAGGTGGAAGTTGCAGTGAGCCGAGATCACGCCACTGTACTCCAGCCTGGGCAACAGAGTGAGACTCCATCTCAAAAAAAAAAAAAAAAAGAAAAAAGAAAAAGGAAAATGGGGAAAAGATGCAAAGAGACCTTTTATTGAAGAGGATTTATTAATATTAATACATGTGGCCTACAAGCACATGAAAAGATGTTCAGCGTCTTTAGCCACTAGGGAAATGCAAATTAAAACCACAAGGAGACACCACTTCACATCTGCCAGAACGACTAAAATAAAAAAATAGTGACCCCCCAGATGCTGGTGAGGCCGCCAAGAAACTGAATCTCTCCTGTGTTGCTGGTGGGAGGTGCAAAGTGCTGCCGCCTCTCTGGAAAACAGCCTGTCAGTTTATTAAAAAACGAAACATCCTCCTACCAGATGACCCAGTCATTGCACTCCTGGGCATTTATCTCGGAGAAATGAAAACATGTACAAAAAAACCTGTACACGATTGCTCCTAACAGCTTTATTTGTAACAGCCCCATGTGGGAAAAATTGCAAGCGTCCTTCCGTGAGTGAGTGAATTGCTAAACAAATGGTAATGCACTCGAACCATGGAATATTATTCAGCAATATAAAGGAATGAGCTTTTGATAGAGGCAACATCCTGGAGGGATCTCAAGGGCATTATTTCAGTTAGAAAAAACCAATCTCAAAGGTCACAGACTGTCTGATTTCATTTATATGACATTCTTTTTTTTTTTTTTTTTTTTTTTGAGACAGTGTTGCCCAGGCTGGAGTGGATCTCATCTCACTGCAGCATCCACCTCCCGGGTTCAAGTGATTCTCCTGCCTCAGCCTCCCGACTAGCTGGGATTACAGGCACCCGCCACCATACCCGGCTAATTTTTGTATTTTTAGTAGAGATGGGGTTTTGCCATGTTGGCCAGGCTGGTCTTGAACTCCTGACCTCAGGTGATTCACCTGCCTTGGCCTCCCAAACTGCTGGGATTACAAGCATGAGCCACTGTGCCCAGCCTATGGGACATTCTTGAAATGACAAAATTATACAGATGGAGAACATTTTCTCCAGACATGTGTCTTTTAAAATCACGAAGCTTTCATTTCCTCATATTTCAAAACCAGTAGCTTTTTCTAAACCTCCTCAGCCTTTGCAGATCATATTAATAAATAATCCTCAAAACTGTTTTTCAAGCTGGGCACAACGGCTGTACTCCCAGCTATGTGGAGGCTGCGGCAGGAGGGTGGCTTGAGCCTAGGAGTTTGAGGCTGTAGTGCGCCGTGTTCACGCCTGTGAAAAACCACTGCGCTCCAGCCTGGGCAACATAGTGAGACTCTGTCTCTTCAACATGTTTGTTTCACCTGTTCTGCTGAAGTGTGTAGAGCCTCAGCTTGCTTTCCTTTCGCTGCTTTCAGGACCCTTTGCACAAAACTTTTCCTGGGGGAACCAGGAGAATCTGCCCCCAGCCCTGGGGAAGATTGTGAACAGAGGAAGTCAGGGCTAGGGTAGAGAGGAGTTGCGTCTTAACTCCTTTCAGTGTTAGGGAGTTTGACTACCGGCGCAGCAGAGGCCCCTGAGTGGCTGCCTTCTGCAGGGTCACTCTGTGTGTGAATAGAAAATCTGTGTAAAACTCAGATGGTCAGTGAGGTTTCTGGGCTTTCTGAGCTGAGGGCGTCGGGCATCTCCCCACATCTCAGAGCTCAGCACAGAAAGGAGTCCCCACTCCCTTAGCCCTGCCTGGGGAGGTTACCCTCCCAGGCAAGCAGGTTGTGGTTGAACCCATCCACCCATCTGGTAACAACAGAAAGTTCGGATTCCTTGTTCTAGACCTTTCCCTGTTTGTACTGGGAAGGGAGTGAATAGGGTCTCCCCAGGGAGTGGAGGTGTCTGGCTTCTCCCCGGGAATCAAGATGCGGGTCAGGTGGTCCAGCCGGATCTGGGCTCTGCCAGCCCTCTCTGGCTTCCCCTGTGCAGGCCCCGGTCGCACCCTCTGTTGTGTGGTGTGTGTGGAAGGGGAGAAGCGTTGTGCTCGTTCTGCTGCCCCAAATGAACAGCCCTTCAACACCAACTGGCCATGGCAGGTGTCCCACGAATATCTGGACAGGAAATGGACTTCGTTGTGTTTGAGCTGGTAAGATGCTCTCGTGGGTGCCAGGCTGCAGATTCCAAGAATAGCATCGTTGGCTTGCAAGGTTTCTTCAGTAGCACAGGCTTTGTTTGAACTTTCTTTCGAGTACATGAGCTGGGAAACCCGTAGACAGGCTTAGTGTCAAGTGGAGGGAAGGCAGCGGCCTGGCCAAAGCCAGACCAGGGTGGTCCCTGGAGGCCACTAAGGAGAGAGACCCCAGGCCGGGGCCACCTCCTGTCTTGGGCTGGGGATGGCAGAGGCCAAGCGCAGGTCATTGTGGTAGCATTGGAACCTTGCTAGGTGCTTTGTAAATATCGAAAGCAATGATATAAAAGTTTAAAATCCCTTTTTATATGGAACGTGTAAAATTTCTCTTCCAGATCTTAGTGCTAATCTAACTAAACTTCTGAAGTTTCTTGGCATAACTTGTGCAAATGAAACATTTGAAACTTTCCAACCACTCTTAATTATCTGGAGGTGAGGAAGGTGTCAGGTCAAAAGATTTATCAGGGCTCTCTTGTACATAGGGTGCTACATACAAAATACATAAGAATTGAACAAAGGGAGTGAGTGGAAAAGTCACTTCTAAGCTTCTGTCTTTCATGGTTAAAGATCTAGTAGAGGCTGAGCGTGGGGTCTCGTACCTGTAATCCAAAGTGGGAGGCTGAAGCAGGAGGATCGCTTGAGGCCAGGAGTTTGAGACCAGCCTGGCCAACATAGTGAAACCAAATCTCTACAAAAAATTAAAAAATTAGTTGGGCATGGTGGTGCGTGCCTGTAGTCCCAGCTACTTGAGAGGCTGAAGCTGGAGGATCGCAGGAGGTCACGAGTTTGAGGCTATAGCGAGCTGTGATGGGACCATTATACTCCAGCTTGGGTGACAGAGCAAGACCGTCTCAAAATAAAATGAAAGAAAATAAATCTAGCAGAAAAAACAGACCATGTGCATGGCATTATGTGAAACTGAGATAGTGGTTTAGGAAGAGTCACCTTTTTGGGGGGATCACAGAGGATGTGAGAGTAATTGAAGGGAGAAAGGTGTCAGGGAGGGTGAGGTTGGGGCTCTGTCTTGAAAGATGGTGGAACCCCCGTGGTGGACTGAGGGGAAGTGGCTGTGCCTGGGGTGGACCTCGCGTCCGCAGCCTGGGGTGTGTTAGGGGGTGTACCAGGAAGTGGCAGATTCTCTTATCAGACATCAGCCTGTCCCGTGTGCCGGTGCCGAGGAGGGTCCAACTATATTCCACTGTGCAAGGCTGCCACAAGTCTTGCCCTCTTGGCCGTTGAAGTGTGGTGGGAGAGACATGAGATCGGTCACACACAGGCATGGCTACATGGGTGACAGTGCTGTAAAGGAAATCGCAGAGCGCTTTTAGAAAGCATGCCACACTTTGGACAGGTGGATCAGGGAGACCCTCCCTGAAGAAGTGACATTAAGCTAAGACTGAGGAGTGAGCAGGCATGGCAGAGAGGGCTGGGGAGTGAGGAGTGAGCAGGGGAGTGGGGAGTGGGGACTGAGGAGTGAGCAGGCTTTGCAGAGAGGGCTGGGGAGAGGGCCAGCCTTGGGGGGGCGAGCACGTGCAAAGGTCCAGAGGCAGGACCCAGCTTGGCGTTCCGGGAAGCGCGGCTGGAGAGGGTGGGGGTGGGGAGGTGGGGTGAGAAGGCTGCCGAGAAAGGCAGTGCCTGGTCACGTGCAGGAGTTTGGGTTTTGTTCCTGGGACAGTGGGAAGCCAGTGAAGCTTCAGGCCGGCAAGCGATGTGATTGGATTCATGTTCTAGAAGAACCGCTCTGCAGTGTGCAAGATGGGTTGGCGGCCCAGGCAGTGGAGGAAGAGTTGTCTGGAGACCCTTGCAGCCTTACCGGTGGGAGAAAGTGGGCTGTGGCCAAGGGAGGTAGTAGGGGAGGCTGCAGGTAGTGGGTGTGATGGGCAGGTGTGAGAGGGAGGCGAGAGAGGTCACAGCGGTTCCAGGTCTCTTTGACAAGCGCATCCTAAGATGTAGGAGGTGGAGGCAGAGAGACTTCGTCAGGAGCGTCCAGATGTTTTTACTTTTGACATGTTGGTTTTTGGGTTGCCTGTTGCCTTCTGAATGAAGATGCAAATGATTTTCCTTTTATAGGTTGTGTTTTTGGTGACAAGTTTAAAAACTGTGGCTTGCCCTAGAGCCCAAAGATTTTCTTTTTTTTTTTTTT
>NW_026652289.1:4498076-4565987 GCF_009828535.3 Hylobates moloch
TGACAAGCGCATCCTAAGATGTAGGAGGTGGAGGCAGAGAGACTTCGTCAGGAGCGTCCAGATGTTTTTACTTTTGACATGTTGGTTTTTGGGTTGCCTGTTGCCTTCTGAATGAAGATGCAAATGATTTTCCTTTTATAGGTTGTGTTTTTGGTGACAAGTTTAAAAACTGTGGCTTGCCCTAGAGCCCAAAGATTTTCTTTTTTTTTTTTTTGAGACGGAGTCTTGCTCTGTCGCCCAGGCTGGAGTGCAGTGGCGCAATCTCGGCTCACTGCAAGCTCCGCCTCCCGGGTTCACGCCATTCTCCTGCCTCAGCCTCTCCGAGTAGCTGGGACTACAGGCGCCCGCCACCACGCCCGGCTAATTTTTTTTTGTATCTTTAGTAGAGACGGGGTTTCACCGTGGTCTCGATCTCCTGACCTCGTGATCCGCCCGCCTCGGCCTCCCAAAGTGCTGGGATTACAAGCGTGAGCCACCGCGCCCGGCCCAAAGATTTTCTCTGTTTTTCTAAGTTCTATTATTATTTAATATTTTTATGTTTTAAGACTGTGATCCATTTTGAGTTAATTTTCTAATAAGATATGAAGTTATAGTTCATTTTATTCCCTGTGGATGCCCAGTTGTTCCTGCACCATCTACTGAAATGGTTGCCCTTCCTCACTTGGATTTTAAAATCCAATCCGCTTTTGTCTTTGTAAAAAAATGCAGGCCGGGCGTGGTGGCTCACACCTGTAATCCCAGCACTTTGGGAGGCCGAGGTGGGCAGATCACGAGGTCAAGAGATCGAGGCCCTCCTGGCCAACATGATGAAACCCTGTTGCTACTAAAAATACAAAAATTAGCTGGGCGTGGTGGCACGTGCCTGTAATCCCAGCTACTCGGGAGGCTGAGGCAGGAGAATCGCTTGAACTTGGGAGGCAGAAGTTGCAGTGAGCCAAGATCATGCCACTGCACTCCAGCCTGGGCGACAGAGCAAGACTCCATCTCTTAAAAAAAAAAAAATGCTTTGGGCATGTTTGTTTAGGTCTATTTCTGGGTTGTCTATTTTGTTCTATTGATCTCTGTCCACCTTCTCACCAGTATCAAAGTTTTTATGATGGTAGCTTGATAATTAAGTGTGAAGTCAGGTAGACTGAGTCTGTCACTTCAGGCTTCTTTTTCAAAGTTGTTTTTAACAGTTGTCTTCACTGAGCGTTCCGTGTTAAGGAACATTTGCCTGAAGTCACCCCCCATTTCCCATTTACCACCAGGTTAGATGCAGATGGTCCTGGTCTGAGCTTAATTGACATTTGTGATAAGTTTGGTTTCCTGATATTATTACTGTGGTCTTCTTGTGATGGCAGTTGCGTTTAGTTAGTTATTGTAGTACTAGTCATATAAATTTTAGAGAGATTTTCAGGCAAAGCAGTGGTTCTCAGACTTGAGCTGCATCTGAACCACCTGGAGGGCTTTGCAAGCAGAGTGCAGGGCCCTCTACCAAGCCTGATTCATCAGGTCTGGGGGTGGGAGGCAAGGATGTGCATTTCTGAGATGTTCCCAAGCAGCGCTGGCACTGCTGGTTCCTGGTCCAGGGACCACATTTTGAAATCACTAATGTAAGGTAAGTCTTCCCAGGATTGGTGGTTGAGATAGGGGGACCTCGCACTTTTTTTTTTTTTTGAGATGGAGTCTCACTCGGTTGTCTAGGCTGGAGTGCAGCAGCGCAATCTCAGCTCACTGCAAACTCCGCCTCCCTGGTTCAAGCAATTCTTCTGCCTCAGCCTCCCAAGTAGCTGGGATTACAGGCATGTGCCACCGCACCTGGCTAGTTTTTTTTTTTTTTTTTTTTTTGAGACGGAGTCTCGCTCTGTCGCCCAGGCTGGAGTGCAGTGGCGCAATCTTGGCTCACTGCAAGCTCCGCCTCCCGGGTTCACGCCATTCTCCTGCCTCAGCCTCTTCGAGTAGCTGGGACTACAGGCGCCCGCCACCATGCCCGGCTAATTTTTTTGTATTTTTAGTAGAGACGGGGTTTCACCGTGGTCTCGATCTCCTGACCTCGTGATCCGCCCGCCTCGGCCTCCCAAAGTGCTGGGATTACAAGCGTGAGCCACTGCGCCCTGCCACTGGTCTCGAACTCCTGACCTGAAGTGATCTGCCCGTCCTCGTCTCTCGAAGTGCTGGGATTACAGACGTGAGCCACGTACCTGCCCGGGATCTCAAACTTCTAGTTCTTTTTTCTTCTCCTTTTCCCCGAAATAGTACTTCCTCTGTGCCTTGTTCTGGGATGTCTTGTGTGCCTTAGAGGTCTGGAGACCACACTTCCGCTTCTATAAAGGCACTTTCTGAGTGTTAAAGGGAGTTTTGCCAAGACAGCAAAGACTTTGAAGATGCTCCATTTCTCAGGCCTGATCTGCAGCCCAGGATGGCTGTGGTCTCTGATCTTGGGCCCAGAGGAGCCGTTTTAGAGAGGCCACGTTTTGGGGACCAGCTGCTGCTAATCAGGACCCTTATTGCCAGGACTCAGACATTTACATAGAATCAGAGTGCAGCACAGGGGGCTAAAACCCTGCTCTCCTGCTTCCCTCGCCCCTCTCTTCTGGGTTTCCTCTCCCAGCAGCTCCGCTCAGAGGGGACCTTCTTTGGGGGCACCTAGAAGGGGTGGGCAGTCTGTGAGAGGTGCAGGCCAGAGGCAAGGTCTGCCCCCGGGAGAGACGGCCACGCGAGGCCTCAGGGAATTCGTGCAGGCTCCCAGGTAAGCAAGGCCAGGACGACTTCCCTCCATCCTCCCACTCCGATTCTAATAGCTTTGTTGGGACTCTGTGTTCTGCGGTGATCTGACCGCGGTGTGGGGCGCCTCTTAAGGCCTGTCGTTCCCATTGCCCAAGCTTCTGACCGTGAGTCATGTGGGTTCCTGCAGGGGGCACACAGGTCCTACACCTCCAGTAGCACAGCAGCAACTCATGAAAGCGTGCGCCCTCCCCACCCCACCCTAGGTTTCTTCTGCCCTTTGTCCCTATTCATCTCCTGCTCGCTGCCCAGCTGAGCCCCCATCCCAGGCTGGTCCCTATTCACACCGAGGTGCCCATCCACAGGAACTGGGGCAGGCGAGGCCGAATGTGGCTGTGAAACTGAGTCAGACTTGCTAGAGCCGCACGAGATACCTTTGAACGTGAATGTGTGTTCCCAGGAAAAGAAGATACAGTGCTGTTTTGGGAGAAAATTTCACCACCACCCCCCGCCCCCGGTTATTTCTGGCATTTTAAGGGCAAATTGGAACTCTATCTCCTCTGCCTCACTTCCTTGTAGCTAACTCACTCTCCTAACTTGAAGTTTTCAACCCCGCACTGCTTTCAAACACACATGTTCAGTGACTGTGAGTTCCCATATGAGTGTTGCATGGCCTGCTTTTCACCCTTCAAGCTGCTGGGGATGAGCGGGGTGGAGGGCGTGTGGAATCAGCATTCAAGAAGTGCCAGCATGCACGCTTTCCTAAACCACCCAGCAACGGGCATCAGAGAAGCAGGTTGCAGGAAGGACATGCCGGTGGGCACAGTTGAGGATGGGGGTGGGCAGAGGAGGAATAATTATTTGGTGGCACATACTGTGTGTATCTCACTTTATGCTCCTCCCAAACTGCATGAGGTGGGTGTTTTTATTTCCATTTTACAGCCTAGGAATGTGAGGCCCCAGAATGAACAATGTCTAGATCCACTCTGTGAATATATGTGTGTGGGGGTGTCAGTTTATGCTCATCTACCCACTATGCAAGTGTTTCTGGAGGTGAACCTCAAGGATGGATAGGGAATAGAATTGTTGGATCTGATAACAGCTTATGTGGGAGCACAAGAGTCCTCCACAACGTCACGCATTGATTTAGTCCCCAGAGAAATGAGTGTTTATGGGGCACCAGGCATAGGTTAGGAGCTGAAGAAAAAATGTTGCATTAGCCATACGTGCCCTTGAGGAATTCACGGCGCAGTGAGTGAGGGGAAAAAAAGTGACAACTGGCTTTTTAAAAGTGGTGGTATAGGTGGGCACGATGGCTCATGCGATAATCCCAGCACTTTGGGAGGCTGAGGTAGGAGGATTGCTTGAGCCCAGCAGGTAGAGGCTGCAGTGAGCCTTGATCGCGCCACTGCACTCCAGCCTGGGCGACAGAGCAAGACCCTATCCCCCAAAAAAGGGGATATATTTGTTTTAAAAATGGAAATTGATGGCTAATATGAAAAGATGAAAGTCTGAGTTCATGAGGCCATTCAAATCCATTGCTTTTGTTAAAAATAACATTATTTGAGGTGAGAAGATGTTTCAGGGACCCCAGCCCCATTCCACAATAAGAGGAGACCCCACTGTGTGCTCTCTTTAGAACACCACATAGTGTCCCTACACTGGCTGGAGGAGACCTTTAGTAGGAATTGTCTTTAAACATTATTTTGGTAAGAGGCTAGGCACGGTGGCCCACACCTGTAATCCCAGCACTTTGGGAGGCCGAGGCAGGCGGATCACAAGGTCAAGAGATCGAGACCAGCCTGGCCAACATGGTAAAACCCCGTCTCTACTAAAAATACAAAAATTAGCTGGGTGTGGTGGCTCACACCTATAGTCCCAGCTACTCAGGAGGCTGAGGCAGGAGACTCACTTGAACCTGGGAGGCAGAGGTTGCAGTGAGCCAAGATCCTGCCACTGTACTCCATCCTGGGCAACAGAGGGAGCTCAATTTCAAAAACAAAACAAAAGTGTTTTGGTAAAAGCTTGTCATTAATGAGGCGCTCTTGTGTCCTGACAGGTGTCAGAGATGGCTGAAGATGGGAGCGAAGAGATCTTGTTTATCTGTAAGTGACCCGGGGACCTGCCCGAGGTCAGAGACCAGCCCTATGTCATAGAACACAGATGGGTGTGGTGCTTGCTCTCTGGGCAAAGCCACGTCCATATTTCGTTTTGTTAATATAGAAAAGCTATATATTTAAAATTTCCCTATGAAACATTTATTTCATAAGCAGTACACTACAGGGGTATGGTTTCAATAGGATCACCCTTCTCAGAACTCCTGGCCGAGGGCACTTTGCAGGGGGTAGCACTTGATTCAGAAAAGTAATCCAGGGCTAGGCAGGAGGGTTGAACCCGCTAACATTGGCCATTTTCATTTATGCTCATTCTTTGGGGAGGGTCTTGGTCTTCGTCACCATGGAGGTGACCGTGCTTGATTTGAGGTGTGCGGTGGAGCTAGAGCTTTCCCTGGGGGCGTGTCCTGCCTTTGTACTCCTCGTGTGCGCGAGCGCTGACGGAGGCCTTCGGGACACAGGCCTTGTGCCATCCAATGCACCCTCGCTTGCTTGTCTTTGCAGTGTCGGCATGCATGTATCTCATGACTCTGGGTCACCCTCATGGGGCCAGGGTCCCCATTTCCCAGGTTTGTGTTCTTTAGGTGTCTCCCTCCCTGCGTGCTCTAATGCCCAGATGTCTACTTGCAGGGTGTGAAGACTGCAGCCAGTACCACGACTCCGAATGTCCCGAGCTGGGCCCCGTGGTCATGGTCAAAGACTCCTTTGTGTTAAGCAGGGCAAGGTGAGTGACCGCCGTGAGCTGCTTTCACGGTCCCGGGCCTTCCAGATGCCAGCTGCGGCAGGAGCCTAGCGGCCTTTGTGTCTGCACATGGGCAGGAAGAAGCCTGAGGGAGAGCAGAGGCACTCTGAGTGAGAGCCAGCGATTCTGCTCCCACTGTGAACTGAGCAGCCTTGTTGTCGGGACACACCAAAACACGTGCTTCAAAGCTCCAGAGTGAGTTTCTTTGATCCACTCCAGGGTTCTTAGCTGGAGCCCAGCTGTTCCTGACACAGTGTGTGGAGGCTGCAGAAGAGTGGACTGGCCAAGGTGGTTGATGTGCTGAGCACCAGCAGCCAAGTTGGAGGTCTGCTCGTTGGCTTCTCTCTGCATTCCAGGTCTTGGCCTGCCAGCGGACACGTGCACACCCAGGCGGGGCAGGGGATGTGGGGTTTTGAGGACAGGGACAGGGCTGACCCACAGCAGCTTCCGGAAGCAGTCCCTGCAGGCCTGGTGAGGCGGCTCAGTGGGCAGCAGCTGCCCTGCCGTTCTACCCTCACCTGGGGGAGGCTGTGCCACCTGGTGGCCCAGGGCAGGTGAGCTTGGACAAGGCACTCCTCTCCGGACCTCGGTGGCCTCTGTAGAGAATGGCAGTTCCCGTGGGGTGGCTGTGGTGTTGTGGGTGATGGTACCTGGCACGTGCTGCTGCTGCACAGGTGGTCGCTGTCTTTCCAGAACTGTTTGCAGGAGCCTCCCCACTGCCCCACAACACTGTTCATTTATTTTTTTTTCTTAGTGTGACTCAAAGAGATCAATGTTTTAACCTAAAGTAGACAGCGGATCAACCCCCCTCTTCCCATCAACCCCCCTCTTCCCCAGAACCCTCAGGGACTGCCTGTTGCCCATGAAAATTCAGCGGAAACCCTTGGTCCTGCAGTCAGACCCTCCGTGCCGGCTCCTTGTCTCAGCGGCCTCCTGCCCACCCTGAGGGGCCTGTGCTCTGGGCACCCAATGTCCGCCTCTGTCGGAGGGGCCTGTGCTCTGGGCACCCAATGTCCGCCTCTGTCGGAGGGGCCTGTGCTCTGGGGACCTCATGTCCGCCTCTGTCCGAGGGGCCTGTGCGCTGGGCACCCCATGTCTGCCTCTGTCGGAGGGGCCTGTGCTCTGGGGACCCCATGTCTGCCTCTGTCCGAGGGGCCTGTGCACTGGACACCCCGTGTCCACCTCTGTCCTGGATGTGTCCTGGGCTCGTCCCGGCTCCTATGCCTTCCTCCCCAGACCCCCGTCCTTGACATTCTTCTACTTCAGTTAAAGAGGTCACATCCTCAGTCAAACTGGCCCGCTCCACTTGGCTGGAAACCCTTTCTGTTTGGGACTTCCGTGGCCCTTGCGTCTTTCTCGGGGTGCTCTTCGTATGGCTCCTCAGCAGGGAGTTCCCTGTGGTCCCCCCTCCATCGCTGGACCCCATACCAGTCTGACCCTGTTCTGTCCCATAGCAGCCCCACCAGGGATGCACCTGTTGGCACTGTCTTTCCCACGGGGAATTAAACCCATCCTTCAGTACACAGCCCCGCCACGGTGTGCTCTGGGTGAATCTCACCAGGGCCCTGTGGTCGGCCTTGTGTAGCTAAGGCCACAAGATTATGGCTAGTTTGCCACAGCCCGAGGGCGTCATCACAACCTCAGCCTCAGTCATCATCATTCAGCACCTATCAGGAAGGCTTCTGTTGTTTTTTTTCTTTTCTTTGAGGCAGGGTCCTGTGCTGTCACCCAGGCTACAGTGCAGTGGCACAATCTTGGCTCACTGCAGCCTCAAACTCCCAGGTTCAGCCATCCTACTGCTTTAGCCTCCCGAGTAGCTGGGGCTACAGGCACATGCCACCATGCCCAGCTAATTTTTTGTAGAGACAGGGTTTCACCATATTGCCCAGGCTGGTCTCAAACTCCTGGGCTTACGCAATCTTCCCACCTCGGCCTTCCAAAGTGCGTGCTGGGATTACAGGCGTGAGCCACCAAGCCTGGCCTGGAAGGCTTCTGTTTTATCACCTGGAGGATTTTATTTCAGAAGACCCCTGGCGGTCAGTGAGGGCGAGCTTTTAGGTTACCTTAACGAGTCGGTCCCTGGGTGTGAGTGCTCTCTTTTGAGTCTTGTTTTATTCCATTTCCAGGTCATCCCTTCCTCCCAACTTGGAGATCAGACGACTGGAAGACGGAGCTGAGGGGGTGTTCGCCGTCACTCAGCTCGTCAAGCGGACACAGTTTGGTCCCTTTGAGTCCAGGAGGGTCGCCAAATGGGAAAAGGAGTCCGCGTTTCCCCTGAAGGTAAAGGCTGTTGTCAAACAGGAGCTCAGGAACTGGGTGCTTTTCTGGCGTTCCCATGTGGGAATGGGGAGCAAGGACCACTGAGTTTCCATGATTTATAAATGCCTCGAAACAGCTCTAAATATTGTAGGTCTGCAGAATTTCCAAGAAAATGTTTCTTTCTACATTGCAAGAGCATCAGTGTTAAGTTAGTATTTTGTAAGTTTCAATTTTGCAGAACATTAAAGAGTTTATTTAAGACATATGCAGGAGAAACCCAAAATGCTGACTGCAGCTGTCTCATGACCTCCATTGCTGTCGCAGGCTTTATGAGGCAGCGTCTTGCAGGGGCCCGTCGCTCTAGTTATTTCCACACCTGTGCAGAGCATATGATAGTTTGCAAACCTCTTTCAAAGGGAAGGTGTTTGTTTAGGCAGTGATGAGACATTGGGCAATAGTACGAAGTTTGGCTACTCTAAAAAGCACATCAGACTGAGAGAAAACAGTGGTTCTCTACTTTGGCGTGAACTCGAGAAAACTAAGATATATGTAAATTGCAAGGCAGGCTTTAGAATACATAAAAAATGAGCCCTCTGGAAGGCTATGAGGCCAGGCGAGGCTGGTTTTTGACTGTTCCCATGCCTGCCCTCTGTATCGTACCCCAAGCCAGCCAGTCTTCAGAAATATCTGTGAAGTAAACAAATGAGGAATGGGTTGTTAGTCAGCAAACTTTTCTTAGAGACCCTTGAAATGGATCTGCTTGTTTTAGGACAGGCAGATGAAGTCAACAGCCTTGGGTTTTTGGAAGTCCTTTGGATAACTGAGCTTGTAAGGCAGATTTCAGCAAAAAGGGGGGAAAAAGGAAAGGCACTTGATTTGTTTACAAAAGAAAGAAGGGAGGGAGGGAGGGAAGGAAGGAAAGGAAGAGAGGGAGGGAAGGAAGGGAGGGAGGGAGGGAAGGAAGGAAGGAAGGGAGGGGAGGGAGGGAAGAAAAGGAAGGAAGGGAGGGGAGGGAGGGAAGGAAAGGAAGGAAGGAAGGAAGGAAGGAAGGAAGGAAGGGAAGGAAGGAAAGAAAAGGCTGTTTTAAGTTGAAGAAATATGTAACAATGCCTAAAACATCCTCTGAAAGGCCGTTGGCTACCTGCCTGTCCTTCGCAGCACCCATCCGGTCGATGTACACAGTTGCTGTGGGTGCACGGTTGGGGGCGAGGCCCCCTTGAAGAAGTCTTGTGCCCATTTTGGTGGTCTTTCAGCTACGCAATTCTGAAGGTCATCGCCTGGTACTGGGTTGTTCTCAGCGCACACACCAGTGTTCAGCTCCTCTGTGCCCACAAGAGAGAGGGTGCTGCCAGCTGGGAGCACGCCTTCCTCAGCAGCTGGTGGTCATTAGGTGCCTGGTGGTCCCCCACCCCTGCCTTTCACTTCCAAGGGCTCCGTCCTTAGAGAGGCCTCTCTAGGGAAAGCTTAGGAGAAGGGAGAGCTCTCTTCCTGCAGGGAGGAAGAGACCATGACATCAGAAAATAAGGAACAAAACCCTCCTGTAGTCATGTAGTTGATTTGAACTTCAAAACATCCAAGTTTTTCTCCTGCTGCCTGCCTGCATTTAATCCATAAAGCAATAGTGCTGTTTGATAGATGGGGAGGCCGCTCATAAAGCCAGAGGAGCCCAGCACCCCTTGGCGGAGCTGGGAGTAGAACTGGGTCCCAGTTCCCAGTGGGCCACCTGGAGAGCCTAGGTGTCCCCGTGACACCTGGACCGGGAGTGAAGCTCAGGTAGCGCAAAGCCCACCTGGACCAGGACTAGAACTTTGGTGTCCCCATGCCCACTAGAACCCGATTAGAACTTGAGTTCCACACGTGGGCTGTGAGTAACACTCAGGTACCCCGATGACACATAGACCGCTGGCTGTGTCTGCTGCTTCCTTTTGCCTGTGACTAACCTGACCCGTCCAAGCCACGTGGTCTACCTGTGACCCTCCTCACCATTGTAAACACCTCAACATCCCGTACAGGAGCCCTTACGGCCTCTGACGTGGCACTGTCTAAATGGGTTCCTCAGCACCTGCCCCCCACACGCTGACACGCAGATGGGTAATCAGCCGTTTCCCCGGCTTCTCCGTGGGCTGACTCACCTTCAGGTGTTCCAGAAGGACGGGCACCCCGTGTGCTTCGACACCTCCAACGAGGATGACTGCAACTGGATGATGCTGGTGCGGCCGGCGGCGGAGGCCGAGCACCAGAACCTGACGGCCTACCAGCACGGCAGCGACGTGTACTTCACCACCTCCAGAGACATACCCCCGGGCACCGAGCTGCGCGTGTGGTACGCGGCCTTCTATGCCAAGAAGATGGACAAGCCCATGCTGAAGCAGGCCAGCTCTGGTGTCCATGGTACGTGGCGGCCCCCGATCCAGAGCCCACCTTCCCTTGTGCCTCGCCGAAGGGGTTATGGCCCCTTGGCTCCGTGCTGACCCCACACTGATGAGATGGGTTGTGCTGGGCCAGCTGCTGGGATGCGGAGAGTGGAGGAGTGGAGAGTCGGGTCTGTCTTTCTGCTTGTTTTAAACATCCTTGGTCAGTTTGGGCACGTGGATGTAACACAAGTTAACACAGTGAGGCAGTGTTTAACAACAGAGATACATTCTCAGAAATGTGTCCTGGAGCGATGGCATTGTCATTAGCGCATTGTAGAGCGCACTCTCGCCCACCTTGATGGCCTGGCCTGCTACACACCCGGGCTGTATGGTGTAGCCTGTTCTAGCTACCAGCCTGTCCAGCATGTGACGGTACTGTATGCTGTGGGCAGCTGTAACACATGGTAAGTATTTGTCTATGTAAACATAGACAAGGTAATAGAGGAGAAATACTGTATTAGAATCTCATGGGACCACTGTCTTTGACTGAAATCTTACCACGTGGCGCATGACTGCTTAGCTCTGCCCTTGGGGCTACGTCCAGTGAGTGACTCAACCTCCTAATCCTATGAGGCTGGGATACTAGCCCTGTCTTTGGACAGAGGAAACAGCACAGAGAGGTTAAGGAACTGAACCCAGGTCACAGTGGAGTAGATGGAAGAAGTCAGGATTGGTCCATGGCACCCGGCTCCAGTGTTGCTGTTCACTGTGCAATGGCCTCCTCCCAGATTTGGGGGGAGTGTGTGTGTGTGTATACACACGTGTGTACCTGTGTGTGTGTGCATGCATGTTCAAAGAAAGCCCTAGTGAAGGTTATGTGTGTGATCTGCCCAAATCTAGCATTCCTGCTGGAAAAGCAGATCACAGCACCTGTCCTGCTAAGCCGGGGTCGGGGCATCACTTTGCCCATCAAGCGGGGCTGTTGAACTTTAAATCTTTCTCATCCATGTTATGGGTCTTTTTGACATAGATCCTCCTCATAAAACCTGAAGAAACTCTATGAAATTCCTGGTATTTGATGTCTTTTAACCTGCAAAACAGCAATTTCATATGGCCGAAGCTGACACTACCCAGGGGAGCAAATGTTATTTAATGTTGCTGTGAAGACTCTTTGCTCGAGGGGGAGAAATAGATATTGACTCTCCTGACCCCCCTCCCAAATGACCCGATTCTCCTACGAGCATTGTTTCCTGGTTTTATAAATGCAGCGTAATCCAAAATATTAGTAGCTCGGTAGTGTAAGATTCTTAACATATTGGAAGGCTCTGGTCTGTCCTGTTTGTCAGTATGATTGAGGCTTTGTAAAATGCCCCTGGTTGTCCCTAATCCCAGGTCTGCGATGGGCTGTGTGGGAGTGTCCCGGCGCTGCGCTGCCCCCATAAAACACCAGCAACCCAGTGGCTTCACGTCAGAAATGTGCCTCCCACAGTGCTGGAGGCCATACGCCCACGGTCAGGGTGTCAGCAGCGCTGGTTCCTTCTGGGCACCCTGAGGGGGAATCTGTCCCGGGACTCTCCCCAACCTCTGGTGGTGGCCGGCACAGTAGCCTTTTGCGTCCCTTGGCTTGTGGCTGTGTTACTCCAGTCTCTGCCTGTCTTCTCTCCCATGTCCCTGTGTCATCTCTTCATAAGACCTCCCGTCATTGGATTCAGGCCTCCCCAATCCAGCACGACCTCACCTTAACTTGATGACATCTGCACACATCCTCTCCCAAAGGTGGTAGGTGGATGTGAATTTTGGGGAGCCACTATTGAACCCACTATGGGCCAGTGAGGGCTGGGTGGAGAGGGGCCCCTGGGGATGTTGCTGGGGAGGGTCGGGGAGGAGCCAGGCCACGCGGCTCCCTCTAGGGCCTGCAGCAGTGGCAGCGTCCTCTTCCGCCAGGTTGGTAAAGTGAGCCGAGTGTACTGGGGGCTTCGCACCCTTCACAGAGAGACTGTGGCTTTGTGGGGAGTTATTTAAGAATGAAAAGGACAAAAAGAACTTGGAGAAACCCACTGCTCTTCACCCAGCTGCTCCTAGCCCCACCCTCGTGGCTTTGCCAAAACCAGGTGCCTGGCCTGGCCCAGCACGAGAGAGGCCCCCGTGGCGGTGCCCGCTGGATCAGGGGCCATTTCCAAGTCCTGCGAGGCTGGGCTCTCCGAGCAGACCCAAGTAACTGTGATCTTCGGGACCTGGGTTCCTTGTGTCTGGGATTCCTGAAGGCCCAGGCAGCTGGCAGCACGTGTGCCCACGGCCAGCCCGGGCTGCAGCCACGCTGGGGTTTGGGTTCTGAGATGCTGGTCTTGGCCGTTTACCCCCTTGTCAGCTTGTATCCTGGGGGATGCCCTCACCACCGTCAAGGCTAAGGTCAAAGCAAAGGTTGCCACCCCTTATTGGAGCTACAGGTGTTTTGCATTCATTTTACCTGCTGGAGACCCTTCAATCTGGAGCTGAGTTTGAAACAATAGATTTAAATGAAGTCAGCCTGGGACTGTGGTGTTCAACAGAGTCGCCTCCTGATTTCGGAGATCCTAGGGTGATTCCCATTCCTCCCCGAAACCTCTCAGAATAAAAGGACCCTTGTAATAATTCTACCGGGACAGTCTGTGTAAATGGGAACGTATGGTCACCTGAGCATAGCTTAAACCTAAACAAGTTTTTAATTGGGGAGATAAATAAACAACTTAGTTACTCTTAGATTTCAGAAATGCTTTTTAGTATGGTCACTTGTGTTTGGGGACAAATGGCAAGCAGTTATTTCTGGAGAGGCAGTGAACACGGTGATTCCACTCACTGGCCGGTTGGGTGCTTCCTTCCCTTTCCTTCCCGAGAGAGGCCCCTCTTGAGCTCTGGCTTGGTCCTCAAAGTGCCGCCGGCTGCCCTGGGGAACTTGCCCTGGGGTCCACCTGCTGATGGTTCAAACAGCAGCCCAGCGGCCACGTCAACGCCCCCGCCACGCGCACACGCTGCCTCTCACCCTCTGCCACGTCAACGCCCCCGCCACACACACACGCTGCCTCTCACCCTCAGCAGCCACGTCAACGCCCCCGCCACATACACACACTGCCTCTCACCCTCAGCAGCCACGTCAACACCCCCGCCACACACACACGCTGCCTCTCACCCTCTGCCACGTCAACGCCCCCGCCACACACACACGCTGCCTCTCACCCTCAGCCACGTCAACGCCCCCGCCACACACACACGCTGCCTCTCACCCTCTGCCACGTCAACACCCCCGCCACACACACACGCTGCCTCTCACCCTCTGCCACGTCAACACCCCTGCCACACACACACGCTGCCTCTCACCCTCTGCCACGTCAACGCCCCCGCCACATACACACGCTGCCTCTCACCCTCTGCCATGTCAATGCCCCCGCCACATACACTGCCTCTCACCCTCAGCAGCCACGTCAACGCCCCCGCCAGATACACGCTGCCTCTCACCCTCTGCCACCTATCTGGCTCCTTCCCCTGAGCCCCTCCTCCCTGACCCCCCAGGGGTCCCTCTCCAGGCACACTGGCGCTTCTAGAGCCCTGCCCGCCCAATGCACCCAGGGCCCACCAGAGTCTGAGTGTGTGTCGAGCACCTCACCCAGCTGAAGCTATGCACGGGAGCCCAGCGCTGCCTGCGTCTCAGAAACGAGTATCCCGATAGATAACAAGACCTTCGAAGAGAGGCTAGAAACATCCAGAAAGCTGGCCGCTTGCCCGGTTCTTACTGTTTAGACTGGATACGTGAAGGCCTGGAGTTCTAGGGTAACTGCGTAATCCCACTCCTGCTCAGCGACGCGCCCTCTGGGGTGGACACTCCCAGAAAGAACACTGCCGCATGGTGGGAGGAAAGGAGGCCTTTTGTGGCATTGTTGTACCTCTGGCCCAGTGGGAGTAGGGAGAGTGATGTGAGTGGCCTCCGGGGCCATTGGTGTGCTCCTAGAACCGTATTGGCGGCTGACGAACCCGGGAACCGTCTTCCTGTAAAGTACTTATTGTGGTGGCCGAGTCTTCCTTGGTGAGCGTGAGAGCTCCTGAGACTCATTGACTTAATTCTGTCTCTTTCATTTGCTGCAAACATGCCTCTTTGTGTAGAAATCAGTCAGTTTTGCAGATGGGTGGCGCGGTCTTCTAAATACAGAGGGAAGTTTGGTTATGTACTGAAGGAGCAGTAACACATCCCTTTAAAAGTTACCTATTATTTTTTTCTGGTAGTGGATTTACTTTTCTAGTTCCATCTTTTTCTTTTTTTGTAGTTTTTTGTGATAGGGTCTGGCACTGTCGCCCTGGCTGGAGTGCAGTGGCATGATCGTGGCTTATTGCAGCCGCCCTCGTGGTCTCAAGTGATCCTCCCACCTCAGCCTCCCTAGTAGCTGGGACCACAGGGATGTGCCACCACACCCAGCTAATTTTTTTAATTTTTATTTTTAGTAGAGATGGGTCTCACTATGTTGCCTAGGCTGGTCTTGAACTCATGGATTCAGGCGATCCTCCCACCTTCCAAAGTGCTGGGATTCTAGGGGTGAAGCACTGTGCCTGGCCTTACCTTGTTCTTGAGCTCACATTAAGATTGATTTTCTTTCTTTACAAGAACCTGAACCTGCTGACAGATGGAGGGGGCAGCCCAAAAAATATCCTGGATCTTCATGGGAGAGAGCATGGGGCCCAGGAGGAGAGTGTGGGGGGGCACCAGGAGGAGACTGTGGGGGGGGGGCGGGGGGGGGGAGGGGGGGGGGGGGGGGGGGGCACCAGGAGGAGAGTGTTGTGGGGGGCACCCTGCCAGCAGGGCATTGTTATGGGACATTCTGTCCCCACCAACTTCTGTTCCCTTTTACACTTGCTCTGAGAATCTGCTGCTTGAAGAATCCCATAAGATCATGGACAAATGGAAATCAGAGCCAGAGTCCCATTTCTCCCTCACCTTCTCAAACACACATGGGTTCCAAAGAGAGAAAATTTTCAAAATCACCTTTCTGATGAAAAGAGTAAAATACAAACACATTTTATAACATCGGGGAAACTGTTCAGTCGCATATAGCACCATTGTTCTGACTCAACTGTTGTTGCCATTTGATTCGCATTTTCTAGTATTTTTTATTTTAATTTAATTTTATTTTTTTGAGACAGAGTCTTGCTGTGTCACCCAGGCTGGAATGTAGTGGCCCAATCTCAGCTCACTGCAACCTCCACCTCCCGGTTCAAGCAATTCTCTTACCTCAGCCTCCCCAGTAGCTGGGATTACAGGCGTGTACCATCACGCCCAGCTATTTTTTTTATTTTTAGTAGAGATGGGGTTTTGCCATATTGGCCAGGCTGGTGTTGAACTCCTGACCTGAAGTGATCCACCCGCCTCAACCTCCCAAAGTGCTAGGATTACAAGTGTGAGCCACCTCACTGGCCCCTGTATTTTAAAAACCAGCACTGATGACATATAGTTTACATACAGTAAGACTCAACAATTTTAAGTGTACAGTTCAGAGACTTTTTTTTTTTTTTTTTTTTTCAGACAGTCTGTTGCCCAGGCTGGAGTGCAGTGGTGTGATCTTGGCTCACTGCAACCTCCACCTTTTGAGTTCAAGCAATTCTCATGCCTCAGCCTCTCAAGAGCTGAAATTACAGGTGCATGCCACCACGCCCAGCTAATTTGTGCATTTTTTAGTAGAGACGGGGTTTTGCCATGTTGCCCAGGCTGGTCTTCAGCTCCTGGCCTCAAGTAATCCACCCACCTGGGCCTCCCAAAGTGCTGGGATTACAGGCATGAGCCACTGTTCCCGCCAGTTTAGAGACTTTTGAGCGTCTACAGTTGTATAAGCTCCACCACAGTTGAGTTACAGACCTCGACTTCATCCCAGCAAGTTCTCTTGCGCTGCCCTGCAGTCAGGCCCGCCCACTGGAATGCCAGGCTGTTTGCTGTGCTGTAGCTTTGCTGTTCCCCTTTTTTTTTTTTTTTTTAAACTCTGCATTTTTGCATAGCGGAGCTCTAGCCGCACCTCCCATCTCACTGCTTACTTTTCTTCGCGTGCACAGTCTGGCTCACCACATCTTAAGCCTTTTCCCAACTGTTATTATCTCTGACATCACTTTAAAGCTGTATGATGTTAGATTTTGCTGAGACACTTCTCTTTTGTTGGATATTTAAGTGATTGGCAGTCAAGAATTGCCTTCTGACTGTTAACTAATATTTTTTTCTTAAGAATTCTTATCTTTTACAATTACTACTCGGAAAATCCTGAGTGCTTCTCTTGATGAGTGGGCAGTCGTCATGACAAGTTTTTCTAGTCCTCTTTACTTAGCAGCAGAGCACCAAGTTGAGAACTGACACTCGTGGGGGTGTGGAGGCTTACTGCTGGAGACAACAGCCCATGTGGATTAGAAGAAATTCCCCTTATTCAGAAGTGGTGGCTTCCAGCTAACCTGGGCCCTCGTCCTCTTTTTCTGAAACTCACATGCGAGTGTTTTTCTCTCTTTGGAGCCCATGTATGTTTGGGAAGGTGAGTGAGAAATGGGAATTTGGCTCTGATTTCCATTTGTCCTTGATCTTTTGGGATTCTTCAAGCAGCGGATTCTCAGAGAGCAAGCATAAAAGGGAACAGAAGCTGGTGGGGATGGGGTGTCCCGGAAAAATGCCCTGCTGGCAGGGTGCCCCCCGACACGCTCTTTCTGCTCTTTCTTTATTTTTAGTATGACAAAAAATTTCATATTGCATTTATGCCTCTTCTTGTTATCTTATGAAAACTCAGAACATGCATGCAAACGGTGATAGCAGTAACCTATATCTTTTTCTTTCATTCATTGCATCCTTAGTGCTGGTTGTGGATATGAAAAGATACATGTTTTTTTCTAGTGCTGAATGCATATGCAGTTGTACTTCTGGATTATTTTTTTAAAGACCCAGGAGTTTCTCTTTGTGAGTGGCCCCTGGAGTTTGCCGTGGGTGTTGAACTTCAATGCAGGCTGTATCGTGATTAGAGTCGAAGTGATGGGCAGGGGTCCTGGCCTGGGCCAGCCCACAGAGCTGCCAGACGAGGTGTAGAGAAACTGGCCTGGGCCAGATCGTGGTACACTCACTTAAAACGCCTCCCAATTTTAGGTTGCACAAGAGCATCAGTGACTTTTTTGTTAAAAGGTGCCTGTAGTTCTCTTTATAGCCAGGCTTACACCGCATGCCACGTACCCCCAGCTTAGCTCTCCCTCCTCAGATTCCTGTGTGGCATGGACTGAGGGATAGAGGTGCTTCCTGGGATAGCGGCCCACTACCTCAGGTGCCTGTTTAAAATTAAGTTCAAATTTAGTAAGATTAAACACTTATTTCCTGGGACATGAGCCACATCTGGTTACTGGCTGCCTTGCTGGATACCAGCTGTGGAGCACGTCAGTCATCCACAGAAAGCTCTGCTGGATAGTGCTGGGTGGGAGCAGCAGCCCAGCCACACACCAGGGTGCCACTGGCTGGCTGTTTTGGGTTCCACTGTCTCTTATTCTATGAGCCAGTGAGAGGTTGAGGAATTGCACTTGGTTCTTGAGGAATGCCCTTTTTTTCATGAAGTCATATAAGGGATGAGCCTGGTCCCTCTGGACTGGCTTCTTGGAGGAGTTCTCAGCTCTGTAACTGGTGAGCCTGCAGCAGGCATGTCTCTGTGCTCAGTTGCCTCGTCTGTGAAAAGGGGACAGTCACACAACCGAGTCAGCCATGTGTGTAAAGCTCTGAAAATGGTGTCTGTCATGTGGAGTGACCACAGGCCCATCAGGCTGCTGTCATCACTGTCATCACCACCTCTCAGCAAACACCCCTTCTCTGCTGGGCCGGGATTCATGGAGACATATGAGGTGCTTGGGGGTCACCTTTTTCTCCTCTCATGTCTTTTGAAGCTGCAGGCACCCCAGAAAACAGCACCCCCGTGGAGTCGGAGCCCAGCCAGTGGGCGTGTAAAGTGTGTTCTGCCACCTTCCTGGAGCTGCAGCTCCTCAATGGTAAGGAGGATGTGTGGGGAGCCCCAGATATAAAACTCCTGTGTCGCGCTCCCTCTGACTTACGCTGTCACCTGTCTGCGGCTGTCGGGATGTCCCAAACTTTGTCCTGTCTGCCCCATTGCCCCACAATGTAGTCGCCAGAACCAAGGCTTTCTCAGGGTTTAAAGCTTCTGGGCAGTCCCGCTTCCCAGCCCCGACCCCCGCAGGCCTCCCTCCTCACTCCTCCTGGTTGTGGAAGTTGCATTTCAGCTGGGCGCCTTGACTGAAGCGCTGGCAAGGGCCAGGAGCCAGCCATGGCATGTGTTGTGCACTCTTGCCTTTGTTGTCTCTACTTGACAGCCCCTTCCATTGTTTCGTTATCTGCCAGACATTTTTCTTTTTGAGACGAGGTCGGGCTCTGTTGTCCAGGCTGGAGTGCAGTGGCATGATCGTGGCTCACTGCAGCCTTGACCTGACAGGCTCAAGCGATCCTCCCACCTCAGCCTCCTGAGTAGCTGGGACCACAGACATGTGCCACCACGCCCAGCAAAGTTTTGTATATTTTTTGTAGAGACAGGGTTTCAGCCAGGCTGGCTCAAACTGCTGGGCTCAAGCAGTCCGTCTGCCTCGGCCTCCCAAAGTACTGGGTTTACAGGCGTGAGCCACCGCGCCCGGCCTGCAGAACATTTTTATCTACTCAGGTTGACATACCAATTTAAGGCGGCCAGGAAAGAATTGAACACATTTCCAGCTTCTGCAGTGCTCTGGGAACTTTCTGTTTATTTCTCTTAGGGAGCTGATTTTTCCACAAGCCTCTTAGGAGGCTAATGTGTAGTGAAGAAAGACTCGCATCAAATAAACCATGGGGAATCACATAGAAACAGTTTGTGGCATTTGTCACATGTGGAACGTGCTCAGAGACCCCAGGCCTGGCAGGGTTCCAGGCAGTGCAGTTGCGAGGAGTAACCGGGACAGCCACTGTGCTGACACCAGCAGACTTTAGCTACCTGGTCACACGTTCCGGAGACATCCTACTCATCTTGGCTTTAATGAATTTACGAATGTGTCATTTTGCCCTCTGCTTGGTGAGAAGCATTTTGTGTTTGTCACCAAGACATAAATAGCAGAGCAGGGCGGTTGGGTTTTCTAGAAACGCCGCGTTTGTGCAGAGTACATCCCGGACCTCATGGAGACCCGTGGTAGGTGCTTCACAGCAGGAAGGTGCGGCCTGCGCCGGGCGGTCCCTCCACAAAGCCGGACAGACGTTGCTGCTCATTTGTGTTTCTTCCTGATAACTAGTTTTGAGTGAAGAGAAAAAAGAAATTCCTTCATATTTTCAGTGAAATTCTACTTGTATGTCATCAACTACGTAAGACGTGGTACTCGGGCTCCCCTTACAATTAGGCTGTTGGTGACTAAGACCCCTCAGTGCCAGGTCCTCCAGAAACTTCCTTGTATCAACACCATGAGGTACAACTGTGACTCCGTTTCAGGGATGAGTAAACAGAGGCAGGAGTCCCTGCCCACAGCACGGCAGCCTTGAGGGCTGGAGCCAGGTACTTGGGCAGCCCGGCCTCTGCCACCTGGATTACTGGAGGGGTCCCGAGCATTCCTTCCAGGTGACGGCTCTGCCTTCTGCAGCAGCCTCTCGCTGGGAGGCTTCTTGGGAACATCCATGGCTCAGGAGCCTAGGAGTGGGAAGCAGAGCCCAGGAAGGAGGAGACTGAGGAGCAGCCCCAAAGGCTGGCCTGTGAATGGGGAGGGGCTGTGTGTCCCTGTGAGGGGGGAGGGGTTGTGTGTGTCCCTGTGAGGGGGGGGGGGTGTGTGTGTGTGTGTCCCTGTAAGGGGGGAGGGGCTATGTCACCTCCCTGAGATAGGAGGGGCTGTGTTTCTCTTTTTTGGGCTGAGGGGTTGCGTGTTCTCTTGAGGGCAGAGGTGCCACACGCCACTTTGGATATCCTCAGTGGACTGGCGCTGAGCGCTGTCCCAGAGCCACATGACAGACGGGTTCTGCACAAGCCTTCAGAGAAGGGACTTCACTTGGCTCTTTCAGTGCTGCTGTTCTAATGAGACAAACGGTGTCCATTTGTCTCATTTCCTCTCCGATCTCAAGGAATGTGAAGCTGCCTTTTGTGAGTTGGTGTAGGAAGTGTTGGAAGGGCTGTTGAAGAGATTTGTAGTTTTAGAATCAAATTTGACAGATTTTTGCTTCTTCTTTCAAGTTGGGTAACTTCCAAACCAAACCACCAGTGCTCTGAACTTAAACTTTCTTTCTTTCTTTCTTTCTTTTTTAAGATGCAAGGTCTTGCCCTGTCACCCAAGCAGGAATGCGATGGTGTGATCTTAGCTCATTGCAGCCTCAAACTCATGGGCTCAAATGATCCTCTCATTTTGACCTCCCAAGTAGCTGGGACTACAGGTCAATGTCAACAGGTCTAATTGTACAGACAGGGTCTTGCTCTGTTGTTCAGGATTCCATAGCAAGGCTGTCCCAGACAGGCCCACATGACAGGGACATTGCCACCCATACTGACGGTGGCCTCAAGGCCACACTTGTGCTGTCTCTGAAAGCCCAGTGCCTTCACCATGCCAGAAAATGTGTTCTCAGGCCCCCTGCAGCCTCACACTGCTCACAGAGCTATGGCACAAACCTGCATTCAGGGCAGGAGAGTTTGGGAAAGGAGCGTTTTGGGAAAGGTGGGGCTCGGAAGTTAGCAAAACATCACAAGGATGTTTCACAGTGCTGGATGGCCAGAAAAGATGGCACACGTCCACTGCGTGTAGAACACAATAGAGGAGGCTTTGTGGGAAAGGAGCAAAGGGAATGCCCAGGTTGCTGGTGAAGGAGATTGTAGGACAAGAGATGTTCCCTAGTTCAAGGATAGATAACTGGTCCAGATTGCAGCAGCAGCAAGGGCTCCAGGAAGAATGGCTCAAAAAGGAAAAGAAATAGAGCATTAACTGATGTGTTTGTAGAGGAAAGAGTTATACTTCTGGCAGAGTTTAAGGATCAATTAGTAATATAAACACAGGGAAAAAAAATAAGCAAATGCTATTAATAAAAAGTAAGGCAATAATTAACTCCAGAGGAAACAAAGGATATATATATACTTAAAACAAAAACAAACGAAAAACAAACAAAAAAACAAATCAGGCCAGACACAGTGGCTCACACCTGTAATGGCAGCACTTTGGGAAGCCAAGGCAGGTGGATCACCTGAGGTCAGGAGTTCGAGACCAGCCTGGCCATCATGGTGAAACCCCATCTCTACTAAAAATACAAAAATTAGCCAGGTGTGGTGGTGCATGCCTGTAGTCCCAGATACCTGGGAGGCTGAGACAGGAGAATGGCTTGAACCTGGGAAGCAAGGGTTGCAGTGAGCCGAGATTGCACCACTGCACTCCAACCTGGGCGACAGAGTGAGACTCCTTCTCAAAAAAAAAAAAAAAAAAAAAGGCCAGGTGTAGTGGCTCACGGCTGTATTCCCAAGACTTTGGGAGGCCGAGGCAGGCGGATCACGAGGTCAAGAGATCAAGACCATCCTGGCCAACATGGTGAAACCCCATCTGTACTAAAAATACAAAAATTAGCTGGGCATGGTGGTGCACACCTGTAATCCCAGCTACTCAGGAGGCTGGGGCAGGAGAATCGCTTGAACCCGGGAGGTGGAGGTTGTAGTGAGCCGAGATCGCACCACTGCACTCCAGCCTGGGTGACAGAGTGAGACTCCATCTCAAAAACAAACAAACAGAAAAAGAATCATAAACATATATTGGTGCAGTTGTCAATACATTTTTATGGTCATAATTATGAATACACTGATTATTGATTTACCCCAAAATAGTGATATAAATATGTTGGTGAGATTGTAGAGAAGATAAGCGTTTGGGAGGGAGAGTATAGTCTATAAGAAAGCTAAATCCTTCTCCATATTAAATAATAGATGCTATCTAATACTGAAAAATGGAAAGGCAATAATAGGTGGGGACGAGTGGTTACAGAGAACTGCTGTTTTCTGTTTTGCAGCTAGGACTGGTTATTTGTACATTCTCTATTTTTTCTTGCCAGACTTATCAATATCATTAGTCTTTTCAAAGCACCCACTTTGGGCTTTGTTGATCCTTTTTATTGTATATTTACTTTATTTCTGCTCTTATTTATTATTTCCTTTTTTACTTTTCATTCTATGCCTTTCTAACAAGTTGGATGCTTAACTCATTAATTTCCAGCTATTTTATTTTCTCATGTAAGCATTTCAGATTTTTTCTTAAGAACCGTGTTAGCTGCATTCCACATTTTGATTATACAGTGCGTCTGAGTTTATATGCACCTAATAACATAGTCTAATAATAAGCAAAAATTGGCAGATCTACGAGGAGAAATAGAAAAATCTGCCTCCATAATGGGAGCTTTTAATACATACATCTTAATTTATAAATCAGACTAAAAAATCACAGGGATATAGATTTGAAGCACACAGTTAACACAATTGATTTAATAAGTATATTTAAAATGCTGCATCTAACAAGTAGAGTATATATACATCTGTTTGATGTGTGGGCTCTCTTCCTCCCATATTTTAGTTCGAAGTATTTTCAATTTGCTCTGTTTTTCCTGTTTGAATTTATAATTGTCTAGAATGATGTTTGCTAATTTCCTTATGTATGGCTTTTTTTTTTTTTAACTTTAGTTCCATTTGTTTTATATTTCTGACCCTCAATCTAAAATCACTCTTATTGCCTTTCAGAATTTCCTCTGGGGCAATCTTTTCAGTCTTTATCTCAAAATATCTTTCTTTAACCATCTGCATTGGAAACGGTTTTCACTGGATATTGAATTTTGGGTTTATTCTTATTCTCTTTCTGCACATTGGGGATGTTGTTATGTTACTTTATGCCTTCCGTTATTGCTCTTGATAAGTCTGCTGTCACTGCAGTTGTACCTTCATAGGTAATCGCTGCCTTGTACTTGGTTGCTTTTGAAACCTCCTCTGTCTTTGGAGTTCTGCAATTTATAACAGAGTCATCATTTATGTCTTTATTTTTATTTGTTTCCCCTGTTACAGATCTTGAATCTGAAGAGTCATGTCTTTCATTCATTCTGGATAATCCCCCGCCCTTATCTTGCCCATTGTTTAGCCCTCCTTCCCTTTTTCTCTTTGTCCTATTGTACATGTTTTAGACCTTCTTATTATATTACACTTCATGTCTTCTTAGCTCCTGCTCATATTTTTCTAGCTCCTTGTCTCCTTTCTACATTCTGGGTAATCTTTGCAGCTCTTCTTTTTAGTTTATGAGTTCTCTCTTCAGTTGTGTCTAATTTTTTGTTTAATTGATACATTGTGTTTTTATTTTGGGTCTCTTTTTTATTTTATATAAGTTTTATTTGGTTATTTTTCATAACCACTTGTTATATTTCAGCATGCCCTTGCCTTTTTTTAATGTGTGTGTGTTTTTTTTTTTTTTTTTTTTTTTTTTTTTACCCTTCTTTACTCATTTAAATGTATTTTCCCCCGGTTTTCTCCTCTCAGCTTGTGTTATTATCTAGGAATTCCATTCTTCTTGAGTTTGTGTGTGTGTGTCTGCTGACGCCCTGATGGCTTATTGCTTAATTTTTTAGTTTTCTTGGGGCTTTTATTGCTTTTGTTGTTGTTGTTTTGGTAAGCTCTTTAGCAAGGAATCTTCTTTTCTCCCCTGCCCCTACAGTGGTCCTTCCATGCACTCTGGATTGTGGAAGTAGTGTTACAGAGTGTTTTGATTTTGCTTCTGCTACGTCTCCCAGGGCTTTCACAGGTCTACGGCGCAATTCTTTTTTTTTTTTTTTTTTTGAGACAGTCTTGCTCTGTCACCTGGTTGGAGTGCAGTGGTGCTATCTCGGCTCACTGCAACCTCTGCCTCCCGGATTCAAGCAGTTTCTCCTGCCTCAGCCTCCCCAGTGGCTGGGACTACAGGCGCACACCACCACAGCCGGCTAACTTTTTGTATTTTTATTAGAGACGGGTTTTCACCTTGTTTGCCAGGCTGGTCTTGAACTCCTGACCTCATGTGATCCACCTGCCTCAGCCTCCCAAAGTGCTGGGATTACAGGCGTGAGCCACCGTGCCTGGACACATTCATATTTTCATATCTCCTTCTCAGGTTTTTGCTTTGCAGACATATGTGTGTGTGTGTCTGCTTTTTTCACTAAACTGCCCTCGTGGTGAACCTACTCTTGCTTTTACCACTTAATTTACTTTTCAAAATAGCAGTTGTGTTTGATGCAGAGGAAATAAAACAGTAGAAATAAAGTTTACTTGCCTATACAAAGGTTGGCAAACAAGATTGAAAACAAACACACATAGGAACCAGAGGCCAGGGTGGGTGTGGACGGTGGCAGTCTTCCTAATTGTGTGGTGCATTCGCGTCTCTCTTTGCAGAACATCTGTTGGGCCACTTAGAACAAGCCAAAAGCCTTCCTCCAGGCAGCCAGAGCGAGGCGGCAGCTCCCGAGAAGGAGCAGGACACACCCCGGGGGGAACCCCCTGCAGTGCCCGAGAATGTTGCCACCAAAGAACAGAAGAAAAAGCCTCGAAGGGGGAGAAAACCCAAAGCATCCAAAGCTGAGCAGCCTCTAGTCATCGTGGAAGACAAGGAACCCACAGGTGATGAGCGGGTCCCGGGGATGAGTGCCTGCGTGGGGCACAGCCCTCCTGGCGCCCGAGGGCTGGCGGGGCAGGGGGCAGAGGGCAGGGCAGGCAAACTCAGTGTAGAAAGGCCTCGTGGAAGGTAGATTCTAAGCCCTTCTGTTTTTCTCTCCATCAACTCTAGTAAAGTACAATTTCCATGTAATACATTTCACACTAAAAAGGATACAGGTTGTGAATTTTGACAAATGGATACAGCTGTGAAACCAGCACCCCCGTCAGGGTAGAGGACATTTCCATCTCGTTAGCCACTTTCCTGACTGTCTTCTGTACGAGTTCATTCCACCCATCCTGGAATTTCTCACGAGTGGACTCTGTCTGCCTCTTTCAGGCAGCATACAGCCTCGAGACCCGCCCACGTGGTTTATCTGTGGCTCCTTCTCCTTGATTGCTGAACAGTGCTTGGTCCGTCACCTGTGGGTGGGCACGGAGTTGCTCCCAGGACCTAGCTAGGGCTCATCCTTTGATTGTGCAGTATCCTCAGTTGGGTTTGAAGAGGCATTTGACCCTCTTCCAGGGTGTGCAGTCTCTGCAAGGCTCTTGTCCCTGTGGTCCTCACACAACCCCCATCCAAGACACTTGCAGCACACACCTGGTGAGCTTCACAGTGAGGATGAGATCTGATGCTCAGCCACTGGCCCCTTCACCTTTGTTACTGACACCAGGCAGTTTTTCTTTTTACTGTCTGGGATACACCAGGATTTCTTTTGTGAGAGTGGAAAGGAGTCCTTATTGCTTCTATGAATTAGACAGAATTGGGAAGAGCAGCCATCGTGGAATATTCTGAGCCTCCCCTTTTCTGCTCTGGGTCTGCAGCTTCTAGGCTGTGCACTGGTGGGCGCTGATTTAGGAGCGCCTGAAAGCCCCCTGGCCAGTTTCCCCAGGTCTCTTGTGAATGGGCAGAGAAGATGGGGGCGGGGGAAAGCGTGTCAGGTAGATATTTCACTAATTCTTACATGTGTTGGGAAGACATTTAGTAGGCAAAGTGGTAGAAACCAGTGGTTGAATTTTTTTGTGTAATCTTCCCCCATTTCATTTATCTTGGGTTTCTGGCCAGGGTCTCCAGTATTGGCGATGATGTGATCTTTAACTCTTGTACAAAATGGTTAGCTAAAATGGTTTTACTAATGCTGGCACATTTAATTAGAAACATTAACATTTCTAACTCTCTGTCAGAATTGACGTAGTAAGTTCAAAGTTTCTGGTATATATCCAAAATGTTTTTGGTTGGTATGAAGAGGGATTGAAGTAATGTTATGATGTTGTGGTTTTTAAAAAGAATAACAAATTATAACTTCAGTTTAGGCTAAGAAAAACATTTTGCTTTTCTGTTTATACTGGTAAATGTGTGGATCCCAGAATATTGACAGTTTTTTTTTTTCCCCTGTGTAAACCTCAACATTTGTGCCTACTGCTGTGGCCTGGCTGTGGTCCCCATGGGGCAGTGTGTCACCATGGTTTGACTGTGTTTGTCCCCTGCTCTTGTGGTGACTTAGCTTGTCACATCCCCTTCATACAGAGCAAGTGGCAGAGATCATTACCGAGGTCCCTCCGGATGAGCCTGTGAGTGCAACGCCGGACGAGCGGATCATGGAGCTGGTTCTGGGGAAGCTGTCCACCACGACCTCTGACACCAGCTCGGTTCCAAAGTAAGTCCTGCCCGGCACCTGGGGCTGTCCTGTGGACAGACAGTGCTGGCAGCAGCCAGGCCATTCTGGAGGGAAGGCACCTTCCCAGCAGGAAAGCCCCAGGGGAGGAGATGGAAACGGACCTGCTGTGGAGGCAGCAGGAATGTTCTGGAGCTTAGGAGTTTAATGGTGTATCCACTGTGAAAACAGCTTTAAAAAAATGCTTTATTTTGGTTAAATATGCATGGCATAAATTTAACCATTTTCACCATGTTTAAGTGCACAATTTAGTGGCATTCAGGATATTCACACTGTTGGGCAACCATCTCCCCCATCCATCTGTGGTACTTTCCCATCTTCCCAAGCTGAAACACTGTCCCCACTAAGCACCCGCTCCAGCCTCCTCCCCCAGCCCCTGGCACCCACCATTCTACTTTCTGTCTCTGTGGATTTGATGACTCTAGAGATGTCTTACAAGTGGAGTCAGACAGGATTTGTCTTTATGTGACTGGCTTATTCCACCCCAGCTCATCCATGTGTAGCCTGTGTCAGAATTTCCTTCCTTTTCAACACTGAGTAATATTCCATCGTGCATATGCCCCGTATTTTGTGTATCCATGCATCCATTGATGGACAGTTGGGTTGCTTCTAGCTTTCGTGACGCTGCTGTGATAAAACACTTTGCTATTTGAATTTCAGTAAATTTAACAGCTTGCCCTGTGTTTTAGTTATGATTCGTGGGTTATTTTTACCCTGGAGTTGAGTAAGTTGGTGATCATTTTTTTTTTGGCCCTTTTTGGATCACCTCTTATAGTTGGCAAAAGTAATGTCAGAAATGATGTTACCTGTTTATTTATTTATAATCTTATTGCCCAGAAGAGTTCAGGTGGCTTACCATCAAAAATACGTTTAATAGGGAAAAGAAGTTTTAAAAATCAGGTTCAGATAATATGTAAAACAGAGGAGAGTTAAGACAGAGTGACAAGAGCAGAAACAGATGTGGTTATTCTAATTGAGGCACAAATTGACCTCCATGCTTTCTGGTGGCCAGAGTTAGAGCACAGTCAGGTGTGTGGCTGTTGCAGCTAAAGCTGCCTAATGTCATTATCTATTCAAGGTGTCCCTTTCAGATGCCCTGGAAGCTGGGAGTGACGCCCGGGTGCATTCCCTCCTTTCTCGCATACAGGCTCGGGATTAGCTGGGAAGTTTTGGAAGGAGGCCGTTTCCATGCTGCTTGTAACCTGGAACTTTTTTCCCACCTGTCTTTTCCCAACTTATTGACGTCCCCGGGCAGGTTCACCAATCATCAGAATAACACCATCACGCTCAAGAGGAGCTTAATTCTCTCGAGCAGACACGGCATCCGGCGCAAGCTCATCAAACAGCTCGGGGAGCACAAGCGGGTTTACCAGTGCAATATCTGCAGCAAGATCTTCCAGAACAGCAGCAACCTGAGCAGGCACGTGCGCTCGCATGGTGAGTCGGCGCGGGGCTGGCGCCCGGGGGCCGGGGCCGGGGCCGGGACCGGGGCTGGGAGGACAGCACGGAATCTCCCCTCCTTGGGTCGTCTTCCACGAGCTGCGCCAGTGAGAGGCTGCGGTTGGTGGGCGATCATTTCTGCAGTCCCTTCGCACGGAGGGAGTGAGGGGGCTCGTGGGGCATTTCCCCGGCGGGCTTGCTTCTCTCGGTAAATGCTCTAAGTAGTGAATGAGCTCTCTGTTGGTTGGTTCCTCAGGTGACAAGCTGTTTAAGTGCGAAGAGTGTGCAAAATTGTTCAGCCGCAAAGAGAGCCTAAAGCAGCACGTTTCTTACAAGCACAGCAGGAATGAGGTGGGTGGAAACAAGCCCGGGGTTCTCTTCCCAGTTATGTGGACGACACAGACAACTGACCAAATCACCATGTTGCAATGAGAAGAAAGAATCCCAGGAGGGAGGAGATTGAGTAGGGGCTGTGGGGGAGGAAGGAGAGTGGGCTAGGGCTGTGGGTGCCCAGGTGTCCCTGAGAAGAGAGTCCCAGGAGGGATGAGAGCGGGTGGGGGCTGTGGGGGAGGGAGGAGAGCTGGCGAGGGCTGTCGGGGAGGAAGGAGAGCGGGTGGGGGCTGTGGGGGAGGGAGGAGAGTGGGCGGGGGCTGTGGGGGAGGGAGGAGAGCGGGTGAGGGCTGTGGGGGAGGGAGGAGAGTGGGTGGGGGCTGTGGGGGAGGGAGGAGAGTGGGTGGGGGCTGTGGGGGAGGGAGGAGAGCGGGTGGGGGCTGTGGGTGCCCTGGCGTCCCTGGGCAACCTGTCAGCCCCTGGTCCCTGTCAGATGCCCACAAGCGCAGCAGGAAGAGTCAGGAGAATGGGGGTGTTTGGCACTGGGAGTGGGGCTCCCTGAGTGTGGGGTTCCCTTTCTAGGGCAGGTGAACAGCAAGAGCAAACATCCTTTGTGTTCCTAAATAGAGCGGGAGGGTGGTGGAGGTCAGAGTCATAACAGACACAGGCGTGGAGTCGCCCTGGCAGCACGTCGGGGGCTCGGCATATGTGGACTCTGCACCGGGCCATCTCACTCACGGCGTGTCCCTCTGACCAGGTGGATGGCGAGTACAGGTACCGCTGCGGCACTTGTGAGAAGACCTTCCGCATCGAGAGCGCGCTGGAATTCCACAACTGCAGGACAGGTGAGGGCGCCAGTCAGGTCTCCCCTCGGCCGCTGTGTAGTACGGATTCTAGATACGCTGCGGGGGCCGTGGAACTTCAGGCCGAAGTCAAAATTGTTTTCATGAATAGACAGCCTCACTTTTAACATTTCCCTCTGTCCATTTTGCTTCAAAGCAGTTGTTATCCTAAAGATACACACATGGAAACTTTCCAGTAAAAAGGGATTGATTTTCTTCCTGCATTTGTCAGCCAAGCTGCGTATGGCCCCACATTGGAGAGCATTGTAAAGCCGGGGGCCGTTCTGGCTAAAAACAGGGAGCAGCAGTGTCCGATGTTTTCTAGGGCCGTCTGAGGAAGAAAGGAAAAGATCAGGATGATGGCTGGAGGAGTGTGAGCGCTGCCTCGCTTGCTTGCAAAGCTTGTTCCTAACCGCGAGCCCTCCTCCATCCACATCTCCTGCGGCATCCAGGGTGGAACGGGGTTGCCACTGCACGCATCCTTTTTGTTCTGAGCCTGCTTGTGTGCGCCAGCTTCCAAAAATAAAGCATTTTCCTTGTGTGAGGCCTGAAGCCGGGTGTGCCTGGACCAGCCTGTAGTGGAGAGGTGGCCTCTTTGGGCCTGGGGGGCGTCTGAGGCCCCTGTCTCTCTGGCCGCAATTTGCTGCTGGCAAGTAAACAGACCAAAGGAAAGCAGACACCACAAGGAGGCCAAGGCCGTCCTGCCGGCTGCACTTCTCCACGTGGCCCGAGGACGCCCCTGTATTCTGCAGTGATGACGTGCACCCTCTGGGATGTGGGAGTCACGCCTTCCCCATTCCCAGTGGTGGGTGGCACTGGAGGCCCAAGCAGTGGGGGTCCCCAGCGGGGCACAGAGGGATGAGTCACTGTTGCCTTTGTGTCCCCCTCTCTCTAGGACTCATAGCACACCCTGGAGAGGGGGGGCCCGGCGGCAGTCGGCTTAGAGACCTACCAGGTTAGCCTTCGACGCCCACCCCGTCCTTGTCCACCTGCTCTATGTCTGTCACTTGCATCTCTGTGTTGTTCTTGTTAAGGTGCCACCCGCCCCTGTGTTGAGAACAGGGCACCTGCAGCAGCGGACTCCCAGGGGCTCTGACCAGGGCTGCCGCACGTGGGCTGTGTGAGAGGCCCTGCTCCCCTGCCGCAGCTGCTGGGGGCGGGGGGCCCTTGGTGGGGTTGGCTAGTTCTACTCTGAGGGCTCCTGTTTGAAACCAGGGCTTGGTTCTTCCTCCCTGATGCCTTCTTCCCCAGGTTGGACTGTTCCGAGGGGCAGGAATGAGTCATGTTTTGCCTAAGCTTTAGCAGCTCTGAAGGATCCGTGTCTGGCATGAAGTGGCCTCCAGAAGCTTCTGGATGAATTTCCAGTGTGCTGCACCTCCTGCATTTTAAGCCCTCCTATCACAAGAATTCCCAAGAAACCTGGGGCACAGCCCCCTGAAGACTTCCACTTAATGCAGCCCCGGCCAGACAGATGAACCTTCATCTTGTTTGCGAACCTCCCCGTGGGGTCCCCGCAGTCCTGCGGGAGTGTAGCAGGCAAGGGTTTCGGGGTTCCCAAGAGTGATGCTACCATCTAAGGTGCTTTGATGAGGCAGACTCAAGGTTGAGGAAGAGGCATTGCCTTCTGTTATTTTTAACTATTTCTCTGGACCCAAATAAAACAAAGTACTAGAAGCGGCTAAGGCAGCAGTGGCTTCCTGTCAGCCAGAGGTGCTGTTAGGCCAGGTGCTGGCCTTTGTTAGTGACCCAGAATGCACAGAGCACCAGGGACCTGCATCGCACCACCTCTTCCCCGAGACGCTCTAGTTTCAAAGGTTACCCGTTTTAGGCTGAACAGAAAGGATAAAAACCTTGAAGTGGAGCTTGTTTGCATAATATATGATTTGCATGCTCTTATACTTATTTATAGTATTGAAGTTAAGAGAATGTGTATCTTCCTTAGACAATTAAACCAAGAATTTGTACAATGTGGGGGAAAGTTTTAAAATGTTACAGTCTTGTGGGTTTTTCTGAGGCTCCCTCCACGGGACCTGTTGTGGTGCCTGTCCTTGTGGTGTGACCAGGTGCTGGTGTAACTCATCTTCGTGTTCCTTGTGCTGTGTCTGACCATAAGTACTGTGCTACAGAATAGCAAAGGCTCACGTCCAGGCCCTCAGGCAAAATGTGGCCCACTAGCCTCCCCCAGTAATCCCCTCTCCATCCCGGGGTGCGCTGCTCCCCTCTCCCTTCGTCAGACCCCAGTAGGCAGCTGTTCTCAGTGGCTCATTTATTCAGACATAAACCTAGACCTCCTCGGCGCAGGGTTATCGGAGGGAGAAGCATTGTTGGGACCCAGTGCCCATGTGGGTTCCTGAACTGGCAGTGAGTGGGTGGCTGCGGGAGAAGCCACCCTCGGCTTGGCAGAGTTATCCAGGACAGCTGGGGAGTGGCCTGAAGTAGGTTCTCTTTCCATGGTCAAGAGGGGCTTGCGAGGGAGAAAGCTGAAGCTCTTGGCAGCACCATTGCCTTCCACGGGGCTGCAGGACTAGTGGAGCCACCTGCCCAGGAGGGGGTGCTCATGGGTGCTGTTTGGCACCTGCCTGGGAGGGGGCCTCACTTGTATTGGTTGGTACCTGCCTGGGAAGGAGGCTCACCTGTATAATTTAGTCCCTGCCCGGGAGAGAGGCTCATCTGTGCTGTTGAGCACCTGCCCGGGAGGGAGACTCGCATGTGGTGTTTAGCACCTGCCCGAGAGGGAGAATCATTTGTGCTATTTGGCACCTGCTCGGGAGGGAGGCTCACCTGTGCTCTTTAGCGCCTGGCTAGGAGGGAGGCTCACCTGTGCTGCTCAGCAGATACCCAGGAGGGAGGCTCACCTGTGCTGCTCAGCAGATACCCAGGAGGGAGGCTCACCTGTGCTGTTCAGCACCTGTCTGGGAAGGAGGCTCACCTGTGCTCTTTAGTGCCTGGCTAGGAGGGAGGCTCACCTCTGCTGTTCAGGAGGCCCAGGTTGAGGGGAGGGTGGTGATCCGATGCCACAGCACTGTAAAGGTGTGGCCTGTGGTGATCCGGTGACACAGCACTGTAAAGGTGTGGCCTGTGGCGATCCGGTGACACAGTGCTGTAAGGTGTGGCCTGTGGCGATCCGGTGACACAGTGCTGTAAGGTGTGGCCTTTCACAAAGCCCTTGGCTCTAGTGGTCCCATTCCTAAGAATTCATGGTAAAGAGATTTGACGGAAGAAAACAATCTACATTACTCAAGATTCCATCACTAAATTATCTACAGTGTCAAAGACAGCAAAGTGAGTTTTGAGAAGTGAGCTGGATGGAATATCATGTAGCCATTAAAGTGATCATGAAAATGTCCAGCGTTGTAAACACGCACACCACAGACACAGCGCGTGAAGGACGCATACCATGTGGTTGTGTGGATCTGGACAGAGCCCATCAAATCTTAAGCCAAAACGACACTGAGGGCAGTGGCTGTATGGATAATGTTTCACTTTATAGAAGGAAGGCAAGCAGAGTGTTAGGCTGGGACTCAGCGTGGCATCTGTCACGGTGCCCCTTTTATGGCCCAGGTGAGGATGGCTCTGGGCTGAGGTCATGCTGCGGGTGGGGTGGGATGTGGGCAGGGGAGCCTCGCACAGGGCCACCTCTACTTGTTCAGCCCTGGCAGAGGCCACCTCCCACTGTCCTGCCATGGTCGGAGCTGTGGGAGGGGACTGTCCCCTCCCAGCGCTTCCCCTGTCCTGAGGGTGGCACCCATGGGGCATAGATTTCTCCACTGCTGCCTCCTGTCTTCGCAGATGGCCATGCCTTGTCCGTTCCCAGCTGGGAGGAGATGAGAGCGCCTGGCCCTCCCAGGGGAGGTTGTCTGCTTCCCTCACCCCCAACCTGGGCCGCACATTGGGCTTACCTGAGCGAAGCCAGACAACATGCGGAGGCCCAAGGCCCACCCCAGAGAGTCTCATTTTGTGAGCCCTGGCCAGTGAATCTCTGCCTGGCGGGGGTGGAGAGTGGAGGGTGTTTGCCCCAGGGGATACCGTCGGCAATGTCTGGAGACACCTTGGTGGGGAGGGGTGCTCCTGGCACCTACTGGGTGGAAGCCCGGCATCTGCTCAGTATCCCACAGGGCAGCCCACAACAAAGGATCTGGCCCAAAACGCTGAGGCAGGGAAACCCTAGACAGTGGGACCCTCAGACACTCTGTGGCAGCTCCCTCGGGCGGCAGAGAGGGAGAGGCGCAGGGCGGCTGCTTTGCACAAATGGCAGCTTTCAATGCAGTTTTGAGGATTTGTATATTTGGCAAACACTGAGCCTGGGAGCTGATCCGTGGGTAAGAGCCCAGGGGCCCAGAAATGCAGTCCGCTCTGGTGCCCCGCTCCTGGGTCACCCGGCTGTCACGTCCTCCCACGTTGGCGACGCAGGGAGAAGAACGCAGCTCTGCTGGGCCCCAGGGTCGCCGACAACCGGTGAGGCATCTGATGGATGGGGGCAGGGCGAGGGGACCTGGGGCTGATGCTGCAGGGTGAGGGACTGGGCAGTGAGGACCCCCCGGGTGCCTGTGCGAGAGTCGGAGGGACAGATGGCACTGGGGGGCTGTCAGTGTCCTGGGCGGAGCAGAAACCACAGTTTGACTGGCTACCTTCCAGGAGGGGCTGGAGATGAGGTCTGGGATGCAGGGATGTGGGTGTTTCTGGAAGCTTCGTGGACTGTGTGTGGGCATGTGGCTGTGTATTTGTGTGGTGTGTGGATGTATTTGTGTGGTGTGTGGATGTATTTGTGTGGTATGTGGATGTATTTGTGTAGTATGTGGATGTATTTGTGTGGTGTGTGTTGAGTATTTCTGTGGTGTGTGTGTTGAGTATTTCTGTGGTGTGTGTGTTGTGTGTGTGTATGTGGTGTGTGTTGAATATGAGGTGTGTGGTGTGTGTATTTTTGTGGTGTGTGTGTTGAGTGTATTTGTGGTATGTGTGATTTGTATGTATTCATGTGGTATGTATTTGGTGTGGCGTATTATATGTGTGGTATGTGTTCAGTGTGTGTGTGTGTGGTGTATGTATGTGTTGTATGTGTTCAGTGTGTATTTGGTGTGTATGATATGTGATTGTGTATTTATGTGTGGTGTGTGTATTTGTGTGGTGTGCTGAGCGTATGTGTTTGTGTTGTGTGTGTATTTGTGTGTGGGTTGTGTGTGTGGTGTATGTGTTGAGTATGTGTTGTGTGGGGCATGTGTGGATGTGTGTGTTGAGTGTGTACTTGTGTGGGGGTGTGTGTTGAGTGTGTGGTGTGTGATTGTGTATTTGTGTGGGGCATGTGTGTGGTGTGTGTATGGTGTGTGATTGTGTATTTGTGTGGGGCATGTGTGTGTGGTATGTTGAGGGTGGTGTGTGTGATTGTGTATTTCTGTGGAGCGTGTGTGTGGTGTGTGTATGGTGTGTGATTGTATTTGTGTGGGGCGTGCGTGTGTGGTGTGTATGTGGCGTGTGTGATTGTGTATTTGTGTGGGGCGTGTGTGTGTGGTGTGTATGTGGCATGTGTGATTGTGTATTTGGGGCATGTGTGTGGTGTGTGTTGAGTGTGTTTGTGTGGTGTGTGCTTGTGTGTGTGCTGAGGATTTGGGTGAGGGGGGGAATATGGGCACATTGATGCCCGCCCACGGGGAAGGAGTCTGGGAGGGGCCACCACCAGGGATCCTGGGGGCAGGGGCGGCCACATTGGTCGGGTGGTCAGTTGGTGGGGTGGTTGGTTGGTTGGTAGGTAGGTCATTCTATCTGTCAGTCAGTCATGCTGGATGGAGGGTGCAGGCCCAGGGGAAGCTTTGGACTGGGCAGCTTTCCTGACGGAAGTGGAGTCATCGTCCCCAGGTGCTGTGGGACAGGGTGGCCTGGGAGGGAGGCGGCCGGCATTGCTTGGTGATGAAAGGTGAGCTCCGTGTCTGCTTTTCAAGCACTGGGGTTCCCATCTCTGCATCGTGTGTTCCTGGGGTAGACAGTGTGTGACACACAGGTGCTGTTTTCTTCCTGGCCACGCGTCCCTGTGACTCTCATGCCCGTCACCCGCGCTTTATTGACGTTCAGGCCACACGTGCGTGCCTGCGTGAGATGTTATTTACCTCAAAATCGTTGTGTGTTTGTTTGCTCTCTGGACAGATGACAAGACGTTCCAATGTGAGATGTGTTTCAGATTCTTCTCCACCAACAGCAACCTCTCCAAGCACAAGAAGAAGCACGGCGACAAGAAGTTTGCCTGTGAGGTCTGCAGCAAGATGTTCTACCGCAAGGACGTCATGCTGGACCACCAGCGCCGGCACCTGGAAGGTGAGGCCGCCCGCGCACCTGCTGCGGGCCGGGAGAGGCAGCTCCTGCGGGGTGGGGCGGGGCGGCGTGGAGCGGTCAGCAAGGCCTTTGGGGAGCAGTTTGGCACCACCTGCTCCTTTGCCTGGAAACGCCCGCCATCCGATGGGCTCATCCTCTTCTGAGAACCCGTCTCAGGAGAGCAAGTCGCTGAGACACAGGTGTCAGACCTGCTATGCGCAAGGGGAAACAGCTGGAAATACCCTAAATGTTCCACACTGGGGAGGGAGCTAAGACAACCGGACGATTTGTAGGGTCGAGTGTTTTACTGTCATTAGAAGTGTTTTTTCAAAGATATTAGGTGTTGTGAAAAATGCTTTCAATATGACAAAGTGGGAAAAACCAGTACAAGATCAACTAAGAGCAGCAGCCCTTCAAACACCTTTTCGTTAAAATTTGGAAAAAAATTATTTTATAATTACAAATGAAGCATATGCTTGTTGAAAAGAAAATGTGAGACCACAAAGTCCTGTGTAAAGTAGAACCCTCCTGGGCATGGTGGCTCATGCCTGGAATCCCAGCACTTTGGGAGGCCGCAGCTGGGGGATCACTTGAGGCCAGCAGTTCGAGACCAGCCCAGGCAACATAGGGAGGCTCTGCTTCTACAAAAAATTAGCTGGGCATGGTGGCACATACTTGTAGTCCCAGCCACGCAGGAGGCTGAGGCAGGAGGATTGCTTGAGGCTGGGAGGTCGAGGCTGCAGTGAGCTGTGCTTGCACCACTGCTTTCCAGAGCAAGACCCTATCTCAAAAAATATATATAAAAATGAAAAACGAAGTATAACCATGTCCGTCCAAATAGGCATACACATGTGCCTTCTTCCCTTTTTTAAAAAAACAAGGCTGGAATTGCATCCTATGTACATTTTAGCACTTTCCTTTTTTACTTGACTCTTTACTTCATGTTGATTCATAAAGACCCACAATGTTTTTCTTTGCGGTTCCTTGGGTGGTATACTCAGGGCCTCTGGAATCAAACCTGGACTCCACTTAGTGACTGGGTAGCCTTTAGCAAGCTACTATGCCTCGGTTTTCTCACCTATGCAGGGGAGATAGTACTCAGACCTGAACCCCTAGCATTGCTGTGATGGTTGAACCGACCCTGCTCTTGAAACTTCTCACACAGGACCCCGCACATGGCAAGCGCCCATAAATGCCGGTAACTGTGGATGCTGCCAGAAGTCAGCTGTTTCCAGGGACACAGTGTAGCTGGGTTGCATTTTACAGTTTAATGTAACTCGGGTCATCTTCTGTGGGAGTAAACTCACGTTTTTGTGACTGTTTTATGGATTTGTCCCTCATATCGGAGCTTAGTCTAAGCTGCGCCTCAGACTCCTGTGTCTGTCACGCCGGGAGCCTTTGGAGAACGGTCCATTTGTCCAGCGTCCAGCTTGCTGGGCATTGTTAAGTCCAGCTCTGCACTTACACCTGGCCAGGCAGAAATGCTCCCAGAATGGGTCGGCAGTGTAGAAAGAGATCCTGAGAAGTGGGCTTCTCTCTTTTGGTCAAAACTTACCTGTTTTGCGTGAACATTTAAAAGTCTGTCTTGATCCCAATTTGGAACAATATGCCTCAAAACCATCAAGGTTTTATTTACCAGCCTGATGTTGATTTGACTAATGTTAATTTGCGAGAGATGAACATTAGTATCTTTTAAATAAAAAACGCCTGCCCATTTCACCATCTATAAGAATCGTAACTTGGCTTTGGGCCTTTAGATGGAGTAGAAGTGCCTTCTTCCATAGGAGCTCATCATAGCTCACCACCTAGGAACATTTAGCACTCGATGCCATTATATTTCCAAATGTTTCAGATGCAAGAACTGTCTCTGCAGATCCCACGTACGTTGTGCCATCTCCCTTCCTTCCCTGGGGCTGCTTCAGGAATGGTGGTTAGTGCTGATGCCAAACAGTGTGAAGTGATGTTACTTACACTGCCACGCTTCTGTCCCCACTGTGGGCAGCCCTGGCCTCCCATGCGCTGGAAAGGACGCTGGTGAAGTGGAATCTGATGGACCTTCGCGTGTTCTGTGTGTATTCACTGTCTTGCTGGTGGGGTTGGCAATTTCAGGAGTGCGGCGAGTGAAGCGAGAGGACCTGGAGGCCGGCGGGGAGAACCTGGTCCGCTACAAGAAGGAGCCTTCCGGGTGCCCGGTGTGTGGGAAGGTAATGCTTGCAGTCCACGTCGGAAGCTGAGATGGAAAGCACATCATTTTCTTCAGTTAAGACTCTATGAGCTGTACTTATAGAGTATTGCAGGGAAGATTTGGGGGGTAACGATGGGTGCTCAGATTGTCTTAAACTGGTGTCCACCCATTTTAAACACTTGCCATTTGGATTTCTTTGGTACTTAAGATGGGTTTCCAGTGAGTGGGCTGAGAAAGAAGGGTTCTTCCTGGACAGCCTCTTTTCCTCCTTGCCATGATTTTCCACCTGAGCTGCTCCCTGGCTCCCGCTTTCCCGTATAGCGTCGTTGAGACAGTGACCTTGTGGTCAGGACTGAAGCACAATGAATGAGGACGGCGGGGGGGGGGACCCAGTGGCTTTATTTTGCCTATCAGTGCCGGTCTCCTCTGTGCAATGGATGGCTGGCGTTCTGTAAGTGGAGCATGACCGATCCCATGGCAAGTGCTCCCAGGCACGTTCAGTGGATGCCCGGCGCTGCCCAAGAGAGGAAAGGGTGATGTCATCCATGGGAGCACATCGATCTGAGGGCTGCGCGGTGAGGGGGCCATCCTGGCAGTAGCTCAGGATTCAGACACCTGGCTGCTTGGCAGAGATACTGGATCCTAAACATCCAGCAAACACGCTGCCCCTCCCGGGAGAGCCCAGGGCCCATGCCGTGGCCCTCACAGCTGTCAGGCTGCCATGGCCCCAAGTTCTGTGCATAAGCACCTTGGTTGTGACTGGAGGTGGCATCACTTCTTCTTTACTTAGCTTTCACTCAGGTGACTATAAGATGTCATCTGTCCTCGGAGGCCTAGGAACTGTCCCTCACTGAATGCAAAGCTCATGCTGCAGAGTAAGGGCTCTGAGCGGCTCCCAAGCGGGCTCTGGGCCCAGCAGCTCCAGCACGTCGCTCAAGTGGCTTTAGGAGCCGCCGAGAGGAGGGTGCCCCAGCCACGCACAGCTCACGTGAGCCCTGGAGTGACGCTCATCCAGCGTTTCAGCAGCTGGGAGCACAGGCCCCCGCAGGAGGCCCGCTGTCACCGTCCCCGCTGTCCTGCCTTCCAGCATGCAGCACCATCACCGAGCTTTTGACCTTTTAAAGAGAAAACGGAAATCTCAGTGTTTATATGAAATTTCCTGATTTTTTTCAAACCACAGAGCAAGCCTGAGCAAATGAGTGAGCAGGGAGGTGTGGCTGGGGGTCCAGGGGAGGCTCCGGACTGTGGGCTGGAGGGGCAGGGCTGGGGTAGAGCAGGTGAGTTGGAGTGCCTTTGCGAGCTGGACCAGCTGTGCACAGGGCAGAGGTGGGCAAAGCCTGTGCCCCTTATCCCCCATCCCCAGTCTTTCTGCCCACTGACCTCTGCCCCTTGCGGGGTACCAGCTCCAAGTGCCTTCTTGCTGTTGAGAGATCGTATGTGCAAAACCAGCTCTGTGCCTGACATCCAAACACGCTTTTATTCTGCGCAGTGTTTATTGAATACCCACTGAGGGTTGAGGCAGGTGTGAAATAGCCTGTAGTTTGGGTGACTGAATTCTTTGTTGTTTCCAGTTATTTGTCATCTTCAGCCCAGTCTTCCCTGTAAAGACCATGACACCTGCAGACTCTGTCCTCTCCTGCTCACCTTTCACCCTGTCGCATTGCCCCACCTAGCATCCCTGGGATGGGGCACAGCGCTGTCAGCCCCTGAGTCATCTGCACATCTTGGAAAGAGATGTCACCTGGAGATGCCGGCATCCTGTCCCTAGCGAATCATTCATTCCTTTTCATTCATCTCTTACGTTCTCTTCTTGACAATGTGGGCATCAGGCGAACTTTAGGAGGTCACACCCCGGGTTACTTGGCCACTGGGAATGGCCATCCAGATAGAGACCTGCAGAGTTCTGTGGAGCTCTGGGGTTTCTAGGGCCCTAGCAGTGGTCTCAGCTTCCAGCCTTGTCCACTGCTCTGTGCCAGTGGGGCCACATCTGTCATGTGGACCACCATATTCCCAGCACCAACCCCAGCCCTGGTCACAGAGGTGACCCCCTTGGATGGGTATTGGATGAATGGGCGCATCTCCACGCCCATCATGCCAGGCTGGAAAGAGCAGGAAATCAGAGACATTGTGAATGTGCATTAAACACAATATAAAAGCCAAGGGGGTAACTAGCTTTCTTCTTTGATATCTCCTTTCAGAAAATTGCAAGTACTAATGTGATTTGCTGGTTCCTTGGTAGTCCATCCTAGGAAAATATTTAAATAAGCTAAAAAAAATGGAGCTGAACTAACGTTTATAATAAAGACTAGGAAATGGTCAATTTTCTATTGTAACGTAAGCACCTGTTTACGCAATTCAGCAAGTAACCCTTATTCTGGCATCAGTGGTTATTTGTGTCTCTCGCACACTGAGGAACTGTTGAGATGCAAGGCCTGGAGCACGGTGCTGTGTTTCTGTCCTGGGTTGTGGTTTCCCCAGAGGAGCCTGATGGAGAGGCTCCTTCCCATCATGAGATGCCGCAGCCCCTCACCATGCGGCTCCTCTGCCACAGGTGTTCTCCTGCCGGAGCAATATGAACAAGCACCTGCTCACCCACGGCGACAAGAAGTACACCTGTGAGATCTGCGGGCGCAAGTTCTTCCGCGTGGATGTGCTCAGGGACCACATCCACGTCCACTTCAAGGTGTCGATCGCGTGCTGCCCTCACCCAGGCATGCTCATGGCAGGCCCCCAGGCCAGCGTCTGTCATAGTCAGCCATAGCAGAGTTGTGCAGGCGGGGCAGCTTCTGGGCAGACATGTGCTGCTCACGGTTCTGGAAGCTGGACCTCAAAGCCCCCATACATTCGGTGTCTGGCGAGGCTCACTTCCTGGTTCGTAGATGGCACCTTCTCACTGTGTCCTCACATGGTAGAAGGGTAGGGATGTCTTCTGTAAGGGCCCAAATCCCATTCTTTTTTTTGTTTTGTTTTTGTTTTTTGAGATGGAGTCTCATTCTGTCGCCCAGGCTGGAGTACAATGGCAAGATCTTACTGCATCCTCCACCTCCTGGGTTCAAGTGATTCTCCCTCCTCAGCCTCCCAGGTAGCTGGGACTACAAGCATCCGCCATAATGCCCAGCTAATTTTTGTATTTTTGGTAGAGACAGGGTTTCACCATGTTGGCCAGGCTGGTCTTGAACTCCTGACCTCAAGTGATCCGCCTGCCTCAGCCTCCCAAAGTGCTGCGATTACGGGCGTGAGCCACCATGCCCCACCCCGAATCCCAATCTTGAGGGCTCCAGCCTCATGACCTAATGGCCTCCCAGAGGCCCTGCTTCCTGATACCATTTCCTGGTGGGTTAGGATTCAACATGGGAATTTGGGAGGGTTCAAGTATTCAGACCACAGCAGCGTCCTCAAATAGTTGACAACTGGTCACATTTCATCTCTCCAAAATGAATTCTGTGACTGCATTGGCCTCACCTCCTGTGGCCCAACTGCCAGGCTTGAAGTACAGCTGTCCGGCTGTGGCTGCTTCCCAGCCCGGTCCTGGCATTTGTGTCCCTCCCCACCTTTGAGGAAAGAGAGGAATGGAGCGAAAGCCCTGGGAGCAGGGAGGACTTGGGGTGTGATAAAGGGTGGGAGAAGCGCTGATCAAGAACTGAAGAGGTAACAGGTGGTATGGGACACCCACTCGGGGGACTTCCCAGTAGTGCCTGGCCGTGGGCACAGATTGGGATCTTGCTGGGCACATGTGAGAGGAAGCCACGGGCAGCATGGAGAGTGAGGGCAGCTTTGGCGTTTAGGTGGGGACCCCTGGGGACAAGCTGGGATGGGCTGGGGCACAAGTGTAGCTCGTTAGGGCGTCACGGGCATCAGAGAGGCATTTTCTTCTGCATCTGGGGAAATGATTGATCGTCCCTGTGGTATAGATAACTGAGTGAAGCATCTGCTGTGCTGTTAGAAACCAGAAGTGGTGACTGTTTTCCAGGACATCGCGTTGATGGATGACCACCAGAGGGAAGAGTTTATTGGCAAGATCGGGATCTCCTCGGAAGAAAACGATGACAATTCTGACGAGAGCGCAGACTCGGAGCCTCACAAGTACAGCTGCAAGCGGTGCCAGGTATGGCGGGTCTGCCCCGTGGTGCCTGGGTGGTCTGGAAAGGCAGGTGGTCGTTTCAAGGCTGCGGGCCCCACACAGCAGGCACCTTCGTGCATCTCGGAAGCAGCCCTCCCTCCCCAGAGGCTCGGGCCGGTGGTCCTACTGCAGACTGGGTGCCTGTCCATCACCTGTGCCTGGGAAGGCCAGCCCGTGTCACCTCGGTGCTCAGGGATGGTCTATGTGGGTCTCACAGGCACCCTCCAGGAACTTGTCTTGTGACAGGGTTCAGGAACACACATGAAGTGTGGGGATCGGCCTCCTAGAAGGTGGCTGTGCTGGCTACAGGCTAGGGCGCCTCTCCCCTCTCCCTCTCCCCTCCCCCTCCTCCTCCCTGCTCAGGCCTGAAGTCCTCACAAGTCTCCCCTGTGCATGGAAGGGGCTCACCAAAAAGGAGGGTGGTTTGTTTCTGAGGAGACTCACGCTCTTGAGTTTTGGGCATGAGGCCTTATGGCTTCGGAAAAGTTCCCCATCAAGCCTCTGAGAGTCCTTTCCGCCCTGGCATGAGTCATGGGCTCTCAGGGCGTGTCGGGTGCCCTGGTTTGTGGACACGACCTCATAAGCTAAGAGGACCAGGGACCTCATGCGGGTGTCAGCAGTGCATTGTCCACCTGGCCCGCAGCTCACCTTTGGCCGGGGGAAGGAGTACCTGAAGCACATCATGGAGGTGCACAAGGAGAAGGGCTACGGCTGCAGCATCTGCAACCGGCGCTTTGCGCTGAAGGCCACCTACCACGCCCACATGGTCATCCACCGTGAAAACCTGCCGGACCCCAACGTGCAGAAGTGAGGCCTGGTCGGGGGCTCCCGGGTTGTGTCAGGAGGGAGGGGACATGCTTCCTCGCAAAGAGACACGTGCTTTAAGGAGCCATTTGTAGCTTCGAACAAGTGATGTCCTCTGGGTCCCAGGGCCAGGGCTAGGGGGTGCAGCAGGGCTTGGGGGCAGCAGGGCTCGGGGGCAGCAGGGCTGGGGTTTATCCTGTGCTTCCGCATAGTCTCCTGGAACCAGCTGGCCATGTTACAGGAAAGTAGCGGGGTTCCTGCCCTGCCTACAGAATGACCCAAAATGCTTTTTCCTGCAACAATTAGGTTTCATTAATGCCAGGCCACATCTGACATACAGCCTCATAACCCACGCGGTCTGCTGAGTGAGTGACTAAACAGTCCCTGTCCAGGGGCGCTAACGAAGAACCACAGCCGTCACAGCCTAAACAACAGACACTTACCATCTTCAGTCCTGGAAGCGGGAGCTCAGGGGTCACGGTGGCGGCAGGGCCACCTCCTCTGACACTTCTCTCCTTGGCCCGTAAATGCCGTCTTCTCCCTGTGTCCTCATAGGGCTGTTCCGCTATGCGTGTCTGTGCCCAATCTCACCTTCTTATAAGGACACTGGTCAGATTGGTCAGGGACCACCCTGATGGCCTCGTTTCCATGTCATCACCTCTGCAAAGACCCCATCTCCAAACATAGTCACATTCTGAAGTGCCGGGGTTAAGACGTCGATGTAGGAATTTGGAGGGTTACGATTCAGCCCGTGGCAGAGTCTCAAATGTTTGCTTCTTCTATCATCCCTGTGGCACCTTGTTGCCTCACCTTTGCAGAAGAAGGTGCTGGGGAAAGTGCCCTCGCTGCCATGGAGCCCCGAGGCTGTGCAGCCATCCTGAGCTTGTCTCTGGTTTCAGGTACATCCACCCCTGCGAGATCTGCGGGCGGATCTTCAACAGCATAGGGAACCTGGAACGCCACAAGCTCATCCACACAGGTGCGTGTCTGTCAGGATGTGGGGTCCCGGCCCTCGCTGGAGGGGGCTGGCAGGGAGGGATGCCAGGGGGTCTCTGCGTATTCTACACACAGAGCCGTCGCACCTTGCCTCCCCCGTGCCTTCCTCTGTTTCTCCAGCTTTTCCCGTCCTTATCAGCCCTGCCACTCACAGCCCAGCGCCCCCAGCCCCCTCACCCCTCCAGGTCCTCAGGGATCTACTGGAGTCACAGGATCCCCGGGAGGGCTCTGTAGAGGCCGCTGAAGAGGTGACCCCACCCCTGTTCCTGCACTTCCCGCTGCTGGGGAGGCTGGGCCCCTCTCCTTGGTGCATGCTTTTTGCGGCCACCGCAGGTCGGAGCTGCTCGGCTCTGAGTTGCAGATACCTGTGTTCTCAGGTGTGAAGAGCCATGCCTGCGAGCAGTGTGGGAAGTCCTTTGCCAGGAAGGACATGCTGAAGGAGCACATGCGTGTGCACGACAACGTCCGCGAGTACCTGTGTGCCGAGTGTGGGAAAGGTGGGTGCGGGTGTTGGGGACACGGGCCAAGTGTGGGAAAGGTGGTTGCAGGCGCCGGGGCCATGGGCCAAGCTCAGCCAGGCCACCCGGCTGCAGGGTGCTGGAAGGGGACATGAGCAAGAACTGGGAGTGTGGGGAAGGTGGGTGCGGGGGCCGGGGCCACGGGCCGAGTGTGAGAAAGGTGGGTGCGGGCACCGGGGCCACGGGCGAGGCTCAGCCAGGCCGCTCAGCTGCTGCAGGGCTCTGGGAGGGGACGTGAACGAGAACTGGGAGTGTGGGAAAGGTGGGTGTGGGCGCCGGGGGCCACGGGCCAGGCTCAGCCGGGCTGCCCAGCTGCAGGGCTCTGGAAGGGGACGTGACCGAGAATTGGCACATCGACCATAGTGCGAGAGGCATTGCCAGAGTGTGGCCCTGGAAGCCCATAGGCTTCAGTCACTTACTTAAAAGGAAAGAAGGACTCGAGGCAGGATTTAAATCTGGAATCTGCAAGAAAATTCAAGTAGTCCAGAAAGCAGAAAGATGTGATAAATTTAAAGGCACAATCAAATCGTTTTAAAAGTAGGAAAATAATACAGGATCTAATTGTTTAAAGTATAGACTGATTCCCAAAGCCTCCATGGTGTCCGACAGTAGATGCAAAACCCTCAGCGTATTCACTACGCAGACTAGAATCGGCTGTGTGGTGAGAAACTCACCACGGCCGAGGAATCTTCATTGTAAAGACAGAACATTCATTAATAACAAACCTAGTGATAAAATGTCTCAACTTAGTAAGCAAAATAAAAAGATAATTCCAGTACACATCATAATTTTAACACATTCCTGTTTTTTTTTTTTTTTTTTTTTTTTTTTTTTTTTTAAAAAAACAACTTCCTAAAAGTTTTGGAGCGGCAGGTCTGTCTTGGGCTGTTTCAGGCGACCCTGCTCATGCTGTCAGGGTGACAGTGTGATGGAAACACAGCAGCTCCATGAACTGCACTCGCCGGGTGAGCCCTATGAGCACCCGTAGAATAACACTGCGTGTCAAAGCCTGAAACAACTGCGTGCAGACAAGGCCAGAAGGGGGGTCTTTCCTTTCCCCACTTCCTGGCCCTCTTTTCCTCACCTCAGGCTCTTGCCCCTCCTCCAGGGTAACTGCGCAAGGACGGCACATGGGTGGTTATTAAAAAAGCAGCGCATGCACCTCGCCAAGACACATTTTTTAAACAATACAAACAGGCTGGAAGGTGGCGTAGTTACTGTCCCCTCAAACCCCAGCCAGTCCTCGCAGAGCCACTGCGGTGGTTTCTCTGAACGGAATGCGGGTAGCAGTGTCTGCCTGCCTTAGCGGGACGGGTGGTTTCTCCGAACAGAATATCGGTAGCAGTGTCTGCCTGCCTTAGCGGGACAGGCTGGCTTGCTGTTTGTCCGTGTCTGCCTTAAGCTCCCAGCCCCTTTCACCACCTGCTCCTCCCCTTTCCTCCCCCATGCCCCCAGGAAGTAAAATGTTTAAGACAGTGTGGTGGGCCTGGCTGGAGGGGTCCTGAGTAGCATATAGAGACAGGAGGGCCGGGGTGGGGGCTTATTCAGGGCCAGGCCTCTTAGGCAGAGAGGAGCCACACCTGGGTCCCCTGCAGGTCCCCAAATGCCACCAGATGCCCTGGGAGGCGAGGGGTGTGGGCTAAAGCCACATTTTATAATGTAGACATTTTAGCGTTTGAAATGAATTATTTAGTTGCATGGTTTTTTAAAATGAACTCTGAATAGTTGAAATAAAATGCTGGCATTAATACATTAGTTGCCAGATTTATTTTACAGAATACCAAATTTCAGCATTGTCATCTTGCTGTCATGTAACAGTTGCGAGTACATACCAGCACATGCTTGTGCTCATTTGTTTTTTTGATACTTTGCTATTTTTTTTTTTTACTTGAAAATACATCTTGGAGATCTTTTTATGTCAGAACATGTCAATATTGCCTGATTTTGTTTTTCAAACCCTTGGTACGATTCCGTCATGTGCATTCATATAACCAGATCCTTTATTTTATAAAGTTCCTGGTTGTTTTGTTATAGTCATTTATTATTACAGTGTTGCAAGAAACGCTGTTGCATATTATTACTTTACATTTTTTTCCAGAAATTCTAGCCCTCACCAGGGACTTAGTCAGTGTCAGGGACCAAGCGGGAGGCTGTTAGTAGTCGTGAGAGCCTGTCACCAGCAGGTGGGGGCAGGGGCCCTGCCAGTAGGTTTTCTGTGTGTGTGGAGGAAAATGTCTTGTTCAGAATCACATCATGGGCCTTGAACTACTCAGGAATGAGCTGCAAGAACTTAGTGTGGCCGGTGAGAATATGACACCAGGTGTTGAAAGCTATAAGAAAGGCATGCCCTGTTCGGAATTGGAAATTATAAGTATTTAAAAAACATCAGTTTTCCCCACGGTAATTTGTAAATGGAGTGAGTCACAGTCCCAGTAGAGCAAGCTTTAAAATGTCCTCCGGGGGGCAGTTGTGTTTATTCTGAAACTGTTGGCAGATTTTCTTTGTTAAATGGAAGAAAAGCATTACTGTCACCAACGCTGGCTGTGGCGGGGAGGTCAGAATGTGGAGGTGCCACCTCTTCTGTGTTTGCTGGTTTCTCTATGACTGTATTCGTTTTTAAATTTGGAATATGTTCATTTTAGAAGCGGGAAGAGGGAAGTGCTGGGGTCTGGGCATGTCAGCAATGACTGGCACTCTTTTTTTTTTTTTTTTTTAAATCAAAAAGATTGAAAGTAACTTTTTCAGGTGAAATCACTCTTCGGTCATTGGTAATAGGCCTGCAGGTGCCGTCCCCACCCGAGGCCAGGAGCCCTGCAGCTGTGTGTGCTGGCGGCCGGCTTCATCGCGGGGCGTTTGCTCCCCCTGCTGGCCCAGCCGCGCAGTTTTCTCGTAGCCAGGGAGGTCTTCTGGCCCGGCCTTTAGAATTCTGGCAGGAGCTGGTGGACGGTCACTCCTGCATATGGTGAGGGTGGAATCAGAGGGGAACCATTGACCAGCTTACGACAGAGCTGTGTTCAGGCTCAGTAGTTCTTCACCAAATGTGGAGGGTAGACGGTAGCCTGGGAGTGCAGGCTGCCCACCGCCCTGGGCAGGCACAGTGAAGGCTCCTCTTTGGGGGTGGGGAGGCTGCCTCTGGGCTGGGTCTCCCTGTGCCCTGGTGCGTGTCAGCCTCCCGGTCAGGTGTACCAAGCCGCACGTGCCTGTGCCCCCTGCAGGGGGCCTTGTACAGTGCTGTCCCTGACAGTGCACCACACCCTCTGACTCAGCCCCTATGCCAGGGCCATCCTCTCTCCACTGGCTGTGTGAGTGAGGCTTTGGAGTATTTCAGCTTCTTAAGATTGGCTTCTTAAATTAAAGGTAGATTGAAAGCCACTCTTGAAACCATCTTGTGTCCGAATCCCAATCGCCACTCATATTGCCAAGGTTGAAGGGAACCCTTAGTCATGCTTATATTAACCTGTCTCTCACCGAATTCTCCCGCCGGGTTGCCATGGGCACGCAGGGAAGTTCACCCACCGCCCCGGCATTGCTCGCGTGGTCAGGGCTCAGCCAGGCCCTGGCAGGAGTGAGTGCACCTGATGTTGCAGTCAGTCCCTCCCGGCCTCTGGACACAGTCACTTCCCAGGTCTCACCACTGGTGGACTGACCGGGATCCTTAGGGGCCGGCCCACACCATCACCAGTACCGCACAGGCCTCTGCCTGTGCCTGCCCCAGGGTCTCGGGCACGGGCCCCCGGGTGGGCTGCGTGGGGGTGTGGCTGCCTCTGACTCGCCGTGTCCTCGAAGGCATGAAGACCAAGCACGCGCTGCGCCACCACATGAAGCTGCACAAAGGCATCAAGGAGTACGAGTGCAAGGAGTGCCACCGCAGGTTCGCGCAGAAGGTCAACATGCTCAAGCACTGCAAGCGGCACACGGGTGAGTCCGAGGCCCGGGCCACGCCAGCCATGGCGCTCACTGCGTAGGGAAGCCAGGTGGGCCGTGGGAGAAGAGAGAACCGCCTCGAGACCGTTTCTCTTTGTGACTCCCGGTGAGTGCCGGATTCCCCAAGAGAGCTTCCTGGAGCCGTGGTGAGCAGCTGTGTATCTCAAAAGGTCCCCCTCCCACAGGGGCCTTGTCACCGCCGTGCATGCTGCACAGCTCACCTCGGGCATTGGGAGACTGGTCAGTCTTTAAATGTTCCTCTCATTCAGCTGTTTCCCCCTCAGGAATGTGCACAAGAAATAGCAACCAGACAAGGGCCAGGGATGTGCATGCGAGGTTGCTTGTCATCTTTTGTGTTAGGGAAGGCGCCGGAAGGTCAGACGTGGCCTCGGTAGACCAATGGCTAAGCCATGGTGCATCCAGAAAAGAGCAAGGTGTCCGCTCGGATGATGTGTGTTCTACATCGATGTGCACAGAAAGGAGTCGGTGACGCGACAGGTCAAAGAGCAGCGTGCGCAATCACTAACACAAGGCCATTCTTATAAAACACTAGAGCACCCTGCACAGTGCTAATACAAGGCCATTCTCCTAAAACACTTCTGTATGGGCGAGTGTGTGTGTGCTTGTGGAGAGAAAATTGAGACATTAGAATTGAGAGAAGGTTGTCCCTGAGTGGTGGAGTTGTGTCTCAGTGTGAGGTTCCCTGGCGTGAGCCTGTTCAGTGCTCCCGGGGGGCCCCTCAACTGCATGTTGGGTCCTGCCATCATCCGGCCCACCTCACCTGCCTACCTTCCTCCCCTGCTCCCCAGAGCGGCGCAGGTTGCCACACGGGTCTGCTTTGGGTTGGCCGGGCATGCTGGCCTCCTCTGCCCCGGGACTTCAGAAGTGTACTGTCCATCTCTTTCCTGGGGAGTCTCTATCCAGTATATGCTGTACCTTTCTTGGGATACTCTTGCTCCCCAAGACTGGGCCGCATGCCCTCATCTGGGTTCTCAGAACACCCCACACTCTGCCTGCTGCCACCAACTCACTGGGCTGTGGTGGCCTCTGTCCCATGCTCCACAGTGAGCCCTCAGGACTGGGTAAAGTGTGCCTTTAAAAATTACTTGTCTTGTTCCCATTTTGAGGGGAAACCTTTGTTTAAAGGACATTCATAGGGTCCACCTCCCCATCAGTTTTTGGGGTGAAACAGACCATGGACTCCATTCTTGCTTGCCCTGTTTAGGCAAGCGGGGCCATTGCCCCTGACCCCCCAGAGCCCCTCAGACGTGAGCTGATGTGAGCACTTGCACCAGGAGGAAGCTGGTCCACCTTTGGCCTCCTCCCTGTCTCCCTCTGTGTGGACCACATACGTAATTAAGTGCCATACGTTTCCCTTCGCTCTGGGGAGCACAGTTCCTGTGCCACCTGGTGGGGTACTGACAGCCATCAGAGCAAGGTGTCTGGGCTGGTGAAACAAACACACTCCCAGTTCTACCCTGGCGATCATCCCCCACAGTGGCCGTTCCCTAGGGCAGTGGCTGTTCCCCAGGGCAGTGGCTGTTCCCAGGGCGATGGCCGTTCCTCAGGGCAGTGCCCCACAGCTTCTCTTGTTTCTCCAAGCATTTTGGGGTGTCTTTTTGGGGTCCTTTAGCTTCTGAAGAATGGCCTCTAAACTTTCCTCACGTGGCCGTCTGTTGGGGATGCTCGCTCTTGGATGTCCTGAATTATCTGAGAGGCTTTGTCTAAAGACCAGGCTTGGGTTTTCTTTCCCACACTCTCTCAATCAGAGTCACTAAGGGCCGGCCTTTTCATCTTCACCCTCTCAAGTTCCACAGACTGTCCTGGGAGATTCAGCCTCCTCATCCATAAAATAACAGATTTTAACAGGATTATCTGTACGCCTCTCCCCTGGGCTCTAATTAAACCTGTTTCCACCACAAGGCCACCTGCCGTGCACCTCCTGACCCTGGGAATGTCACGATGATGGCTATGCTGGTTCTTTTTCCCTAGTAATCAGGGAACTGGTTATTTTGTTCATTCACTTTGTGGAAATTTGTTGAGCCACACACTCACTTATAATTTGTGTTTTTCTGTCTGTGAGTTTGATGTCAATCAAAAGTGTCCTTAAAACAAGCAACGAAACAGTGATACTTCCTAGTCTTGTCCCTGGACCTGGGGAGGGACCCTCCCTACTCTGGGAGGCTCTGGGGGGTTAAGGCCCCTCCCTGGGAAGGGGGGGTCTTAGAATCCCTGGGCACGAGTGGCCGTGCGGGAGGAGTTGCCACCTCTGGTGTTGGTCTGTTAACGCATCCGCTTCTGGCCCCTGTGAGGCCAATCCATGAGCCGGGACTGACTGAGTACTTCTCAAATATTTTAAAAAGTCAAGTAAGCTCTAATTTGCCTTTTTGTTGTTGTTAGAGCTGGGGTCTCTGTGTTGCTCATGCTGGAGTGCAGTGATGTGATCACAGCTCACTACAGCCTTGAAGTCCTGGGCTCAAGTGATCCTCCCACCTCAGCTTCTCGAGTAGCTGGGACTACAGGCACACACCATCATGCCCAGCTCATTATTTTATTTTATTTTTGTAGAGACAGGGTCTTGCCATGTTGCCCAGGCTGGTCTTGAACCCTTGGACTCGAGCAATCTTCCTTCGGCCTCCCGAAGTGCTGGGATCGCAGGCATGAGCCACCGTGCCTGGCATCAGCTCTCATTTGAATTAGTCAGGTTTTGAAGAATCACACTCATTTTGTCCGAGCACGGCAGTTCTATTGTCTCTTACGCTTGGCTCGTCTGTGTCCTCCTTGCCATTGGTCCTGATTTCAGTTACTGTTTCCTCTCTCATTGTAATATCACATGTGCTGCCTAAGAGCTTCCTGGACTAAGGGAGGTGCGGATACATTAATGCTTTAAAGAAATTCCCATAGTTTTTCTGCTTGTCCACGTGTGGGTTCCACTTTCTGTCTGTGTTTTCAGACAGCCTTTCCCACATCTCATGTTTTTTTGATATGAAATGTCACCATGGAAGCATAAACTTTCCGAGCCACACTTAGCTGGCTGAGGCTGGGGATGAGCGTTCATTGTCTGCCGTCTTCTTGCAATTCACCTTCTCCTGAAGGCTCTGCAGTGCCTGGAACGTGTCAGGGAGAAGACATGCCCTGATGTGGACTTACAACACTCATTAAACATAGGAAGTTATGTGCGCCTTTCTCTGCAGGGATTAAAGATTTCATGTGTGAATTGTGTGGGAAGACATTCAGCGAGAGGAACACGATGGAGACCCACAAGCTCATCCACACAGGTGAGCAGCACAGCCTGCAGGAGCCTTCGGGGCCACATGCAGCAGGCTGTGGGGGCTGTCTGAGTGCCTGTGGGGGTGGAAACGACTATTCTATTATCTAGACGGTTCCAGCACATTTAGTGGTGTGTTGGCTTCATGGTAGCCCCTTGGCCTCTAAAGGCCAACCCGCCACAGCTTTCAAGTGTCCCTTCTTGAATTTTCTCATATTGGTTCAGTGATGCAGCTGCTGCTGGCAGTGCTCCCCTAGGGACAGAGGCTCTGTGCTCACGTGTGCTCGGGGACCAGCACCAACCCTTTCAGGACGGGCAGGGCGTGACAGGCTTCTTGCCTCGTCCAGCAGGCCAGGGTCATTGGGATGGCTGCACTAGTGACCTGCATGTCTCTTCCTTTCCATGCGCATGTGTGTCTGCGTGCGTGTGAAAAGTGGGCAAGCAGTGGACGTGCTCCGTGTGCGACAAGAAGTACGTGACCGAGTACATGCTGCAAAAGCACGTTCAGCTCACACACGACAAGGTGGAGGCGCAGAGCTGCCAGCTGTGCGGGACGAAGGTGTCCACCAGGGCCTCCATGAGCCGACACATGCGGCGCAAGCACCCCGAGGTAAGCTGGTGGCTGTGCCCCCTCCGTGCCCCGCCAGCGGGCCGTGCACCGGACACCCCCATGCTGGCACATGGCCCACCTCCCTCTGCAGACCCCAAGTACTGGAGGCAGGGCCTGAGTCTTAGGTGCCTCCGTGACTGGCACTGCCTGCCACACAGGAGGCGCTGAGTGAGTGAGTGGCTGGGAGAGGTTAGGAGAGCCTCAGGTAGACCTTTGCTAAGGTTATAAATTATGTCCTCCTTGAAATTATAGCAAAATGGAGGCACAGCCCTGCCACTCCCCCCATTCTTCCCGCTCATGGAACTAATGTGCAAAACGGGGGCTCCACGTGGTGCTGGGGCCGAGTAAAGTATGACCCTGAGGATGGGGAGGGGGAGACTGTACAGACGCAGGCAGAGCCCAACTGCTCTGGAAGCCTGGATGCTCCGTAATTGAATATGCTTTAAGAAGGAGCAGCCTGAAAGACAAAACCAGAGGAAAGCTTGGTTGTCAGGTCACGGAAAGGGGTAGACTCTCTAAGCGTAAAAGCAGCAAAAGGAGTTGTGAACCCAGGTTTGACTCCATAAGCACTCAGAACAAATACAGGCCAAAGGAAAAATGAAAAATCTGGGCCAGGCACGGTGGCTCATGCTTGTAATCCCAGCACTTTGGGAGGCAGAGGCGAGTGGATCACGAGGTTAAGAGTTTGAGACCAGCCTGGCCAACATGGTGAAACCCCGTCTCTACTAAAAATATAAAAATTAGCTGGGCGTGGTGGCGGGCGCCTGTAGTCCCAGCTACTCTAGAGGTTGAGGCAGGAGAATCGCTTGAACCCAGGATGCAGAGGTTGCAGTGAGCCAAGATTGCACCACTGCACTCAAAAATTAACTGGGCGTGGTGGCGGGCGCCTGTAGTCCCAGCTACTCTGGAGGCTGAGGCAGGAGAATCGCTTGAACCCAGGATGCGGAGGTTGCAGTGAGCCGAGATTGCGCCACTGCACTCCGGCCTGGGCGACAGAGCGAGACTCTATCTCAAAAAAAAAAAAAAAAAAGAAAAAAAGAAAAATCTGTATAGGCTGTGACTGTGCTAGACAGAGCCCGTTAACATTAGTGATAACAAGCACTCACTGAGAAACACGCGGCGCACACTCAGGTGTACACGGAGAGGGAGCTCATGCAGGAAGAACAGCCGTGGTGAAAAACACACGGAAAGGCGTTCAGCTCACCGCGCATCCCAGAAACGCAAACGGTAGCGGCGGCATCCTTTGCCTGTTGAGGGGGCAGGGGGTTTAGATTCAGAGTGACCACACTGGCCGGCTGGCACGAGCCGCCGCTCTCACCGTTGCATGTTTTTCTTGAAGGCAGCATCACAGTATTTCTCGAGTGTTTAATAAATGATTATTCCAACCCCTCGACATCCTGCAATAGGAACATGATTCAGTTAGTGATAGTTTAGCAGTGTGTTTGCCTGCACACACATGCTTACACGGATCTGAAATTGTGAAATGCTCATTACGTACGTGAAAGAGCAGTATATGTTGTGCACATATATAATGTGTGTATGTACAATACACGTCACACACATTGTGTGTATATGTAATACTCACTTATATAAATGAGGTAGGTAAAGAAGGGAGCAAAACATCCCACAGTGATTTTTCTCGTGTTGTTGAAGTTACGGGTAATTTCTTGTCTTCACATTTTTCTCCATTTTCCAATGTCCTGTAATGAAAGTGACTTCCTTTTGGAATTGGGAAAGCACCATCTGCCTCAGGTGTCAGTCTGGTGGCTCCCTAGTTTGGGGGTGACCCGGGACATCGCTGTGTTGCTGTTCCTCTGCAGCCAGATCAGGCTCCCAGGAAGATGCAGGGACTCAACCTGCTCTCCGGTCCGGGAAGCCAGGGGACCGTGGCTGCATACTCTGCCCTGTGCCCTGCTCAGCGGGGAGCTTGGATCCCCCTAACTGAAATCCATTGCTTCCCTTTTCATGTAGTGGCCAGCTGGTGTTTTCACCTAGAAAATGGAGTGGGTGGGGGGGAGGAACCCGAAGCACCAGGACCACCTTGGCACCCCAGGGGCAGGGCAGGCCCTGCAGCCCACCCAGCAGCCCGTGAGCAAGGCTGGCGTTGGAGCGGTTCCTCTCCATGGCGTGTGGGTTTCTAGACTTCAGCGTATTGATAAAGACTGTGCACATCACTTTTGCACACCGGAGTTTTGATGTGCATAGCTGGGTGGAGAGGCCTTACTGATAAAGACATCTCCCACAAACACTGTCAGGCAGAGTCCTCTCACCAGGATTAAACCACTTCCTAAGGTGGCCCGACTGCAAGTTCACCTTCTGTGCTCTGCTCCTTCAACTGGGCTGTGTGTTGCCCATCCCCACTCCCCTCAAGCCCAACCCAGACAGAACCAAGTGACTCAAGAGAAAGCCTTCCAGACCCAGGGAAGGTGGTGCGGGGGGATTTTGTCCGTCTTTGTTCTTGAACCAATTTGTTTCTCCAGCCTTTTATCCTGTGCTCTCTTTGTGTCATTCCTTTTGATCATCTCACAGTTGTTTCCCTCTACATTAACTCAAACAAATGCCTACCAGTGATGTGATGGGCCAGCCAGCCAGGGTCCATCCCTGCCCTCCTGGACTTTACGGTCTGGGTAGGAGACAGAAAGAAAAATAAGAAGTAGACAGGCAAAGTGATTACAAACTAGAATAGAGGATACAGAAGAGACAACCCTAGACAGCAGTGTGAGGGGAAGGAAGGGGACTTGGGTCGGCTTTGTGTACCTGTGTGTGTACCGCAGCGAGGCCTGGCTGTCTGAGAGTGGGATAATGGTCCCCCTGAGCCTGTCCCCATTGGCGATGCCACAGATTCAGGAGGAAGAAGGTGTTCGTTGGAGTCAGACTAACTTAACTAGTTAAGTTAAACTAGTTATAGTTTAACTATTGGACTAGTTAAACAGGCATAAACTACTTACAGAGATTCAGAATCTTTTAGGATTGATACTATTTTGTGACTCCAAGCTATGGTTTTTCTCTTTACTTTGAATGAATGTTACATTAAAAACAAAACACAGAAAGCAATTTTCACTTTTTTCTTATCTCCTAAGAAGAGTGAAGCTAATGCTTCTATGGTGGTTCTTTGGTGGCGTCAGCTTTCAGACTGTGTGACTAGGATACTGATGATATTGATGTGATGGTGGTGGAGGTAGTGGTGGAGATGGTGGTAAAGGTGATGGTGGTGATGGGGGACCTGGTGTTGGTGATGGTGGTGTTGGTGATGGTGGGTGGTGGGGGTGGTGGTGGTGGTGGTGGTGGTTATGGTGGTGGTGGTGGTGGTGATGGTGATATGGTGGTGGTGGTGTTGGTGGTGATGGTGGTGGTGATGGTGGTGGTGGTGGTGGTGGTGGTGGTTGGTGGTGGGGATGGTGGTGGTGAGTGGTGTGGTGGTGGTGGTGGTGGTGGTGATGGTGGTAATAGGGATGGTAGTGGTGGTGATGCCACATGGTGGTAGTGGTACTGATGATGATGGTGGTGGTAGTAGTGGTGATGGTGGTGATGAGCGTAATGATAGTGATGGTGGTGGTGGTGATGGTGTTGGTAATGGTGATGATGGTGATGGAGGTGGTTGTGTTGGTGGTGGTGGTGTTGGTGTTGATGGTGATGGTAATGATGATGGTGGTGGTGGTGATGGTAGAGAGTGCGTCCACAGCAGTCTGGTTGCTTTTGTTCAGGGTCCTTGGCGAGTGTCACAGTATAGATCTGTGCTCAGTGTCAATGAGAGTTACACCGGAGTCTTCAAAGCCATTGCAGGATTTATGTTAACTTAAAACACTTACAGGCCAGCCTTTGTTTGCCATCTTTTCCAGGAAGGGGCCCAGACCTAGTCATGGAATATAAATTTAATGATGCACTTCTCTGCTTTTTTAAATGAGTTACATCCACAAAACATAGTCTGCTTTTTCATTTTAACTTCCTTTAGTTGATCAGAAATTTAAAGATGTTTGCAAAGCTGTTTGGGTGAAGCACCCTTACAGGCAGACTCTTGCTAATTTTGTTTTTTAGCCCCTCCCCTTTATCATGTTCGGCTGTCTCTGTACTTGTTTTCCATTGTCTTTCTTATGATCTAATTAGGTCATCACAGGAACAAACGCAACTGCTGTAAGCAGGGTGTGGGCGGTGAAGGTCACTCACTTTTGGGCAGGACGCACTGAGCTGGTGGGAGGGGCCCTGTGGACACATGGGGCGTGCTGAGGACCCCGTTCAGTGTGGCCATTGGAGGGAAGGTAGGAGCAGGGCGTCACTTCATCACAAAACCAACAAATGAAAGCACTTGTGTATGGATTCAACCGCAAAGTACGACGTGTAAGGCACAAATGTCTCATTTTTGGTGATTGCTCATAGAAAAGTTTACTCTACCATATCTTACCTTGCTGTGGTCTCCCTTGGAAATAACAGAAATAACTGAAACCTCACCCCTTTGGTGAGGGGCCAAAAAGGGAGGACACAGTCTCCCCCCGGGGGAGTGGACGTGAGATGATACAGGGGCAAGAGCATTGCGGGAGCGTGAAATAAGGGGTGAGGATAAGCCCTGGGCTTCTGGACACAGAGTTTCAAAGTCAGAGCTGAACAGAGGAGACTGGGAAGTGCGGGGGATGCCTGGGAGGGAAGGGCAGGAGTGGTGGAGGTGGTCCCGAGGCGTGTGTGGCTTCTGGGTTCCCACCTGCATCAGCAGCACCCTGAGTCCCAGCTCACGCCCTGTGCTCCTCATAGGTGCTTGCAGTGAGGATCGATGACCTGGACCACCTCCCGGAGACCACCACCATCGACGCCTCCTCCATTGGCATCGTCCAGGTGAGCAGCATGGGGCCCCAGGGGCTCAGAAACTTTGGGGTCAGTGGACACCTGCAGAAGGGACCAGAGGGGCTTGGACAGGCTGGGAGGGAGCAGCTCTGGGCAAGCCTGTGGCCAGGTTACTCCGTTTTCTTGGCTTCTCTTCCCCTCAGAACCTCTTAGATCATCTCGTTTCTGTAGTTTCTACGACCTCAGTTTGTTGAATACTGGTGTATCTCACTTTGGAAAACAGATGTTTTCCAGAAAAAAGTAGAAATTAGAACAATTGGCTGGGTGCCAGTGGCTCACGCCTGTAATCCCAGCAATTTGGGAGGCAAAGGCGGGCAGATCACTTGAGGTCAGGAGTTCAAGACCAGCCTGGCCAACATGGCAAAACCCCGTCTCTACTAAAAATACAAAAATTAGCCGAATGTGGTAGCGCACGCCTGTAATCCCAGCTACTCAGGAGGCTGAGGCAGGAGAATTGCTTGAGCCCAGGGGCGGAGGTTGCAATGAGCTGAGATTGTGCCACTGCACTCCAGCCTAGGCAACAGAGCGAGACTCTGTCTCAAAAAAAAAAAAAAAAGAACAATCATTAAATTGTTCTAAGCAAAATAAGTTTAAACATACCAATTAGATGAACTTAGTTTTTAAAGAAATTTTTAGTTAATACTAAATTTTTAGTTAGCAAAAATTTATTTCAGAGAGAATGTGTCATGCTCTCAGTGATCTAAGATCACACGTGTGCCTCTTGTTCTGAAACAGCGCTTTAGAGCGCAGTCTTCATGAAGGGCACTGGGTCCGGCTGAGTGACGTACGGCAGCTCCAGCCCCAGCCCCAGAACCCACAGGCCATTTCTACCCTTGGCAAGTCACAGGCATGGGGGGAAGGGTTGTCCCACCATGCCCACGATGTAGGCCCACACTGGGTCTGTCTGCCACTGGGTTAGGATCAGGTCGTGTGGAATGGCACAGGAAGCCCGAGAGGAGTGGCAGGTGACCACCCACCAGCCACCACTGCCCCGCGGCCTCTGTGAGCCTGAGCGAGCCTGGTGTGGAGCCGGCCCAGTTCAGAAGATGTGGTCACAGCCCAGCAGTGCCCTGGACACTTGCAGGGAAGGGTGCAGGGAGGGGACCCACTGGGATCATCACTGCAGCTGGGCCCTCGTTTCCTGTCCCCTGCAGGTTTTGTGGTCAAATCTATTTTAATTCGAAATTGTTTTTTATAGTGGATTTGTTTTCAGCCTTGGGGAAGAGACAGCCCTGATTTGAAAGCATTTTCAGCCTTGCTGTAGGAGCTCACCCGGGCAGAAACATTTCCCTTTACCCAGTGGCTTAAAAAGTTAGTTTCTAAGAAGTGTTTACATTTTAGCATAAAATACAACTTTTAAAAATATGACTTGTATGTATTTTTTTTTTTTAAATCTGCAACTAAAGGAACTTGCCCCGATCCTTAGAAATACAAGACCCAGCTGTGGTCACTCTGTTTCTTGTGGCAGCTCGTTGGCCCACAAGCGTCCCCACTGATTCGAGAGTGTGTCCAGGGCAGTGCTGGGGCTGCCCTGGCCACTGCATGACGTGACCGACTAACCTGGTTCTTGGCTGAAACTGATTTTCCTGCAGCCTGAGCTCACTCTGGAGCAGGAGGATTTGGCCGAAGGGAAGCACGGGAAAGCTGCCAAGCGAAGTCACAAGAGAAAGCAGAAGCCAGAAGAGGAGGCAGGCGCTCCGGTGCCCGAGGACACCACCTTCAGCGAATACTCAGAGAAAGAGACGGAGTTCACAGGCAGCGTAGGCGACGAGACCAATTCCGCAGTACAGAGCATTCAGCAGGTCAGTTTGCTGCTTTGTGTTCTGATTAGGTGCCGGTCACTTTCCCTAAGCATGAGAGCCTTACGTGTGTGTGACTCCATCTCTTTTTACTGCACACAGTGTACATGTGGACTTCATGTGGTTGGAGGCAGCAGACATATTCTGTTTTTCACTTAAGCATGTTTCATGTAAGCATTTCTGAGTTCTGACCTATAAATCATGCTTGTCACTGTTAGTAGCAACATACGTTCTAGCATGTTGAAGAGAGATATCCCTGCCCGGGTGGGAATTAGGTAGGCTGTTTGCAGTTTGGGGAGGTCACAGGTGGCCTACCCAAGTGCCCTTATGATGAAAGCTTAGCCCTGTGCATTTGCTGACTAGCCGGAGAGCAAGGATCCCTCAGTCTGCAAGGTGAAGACACTCCCACAATCCCACTTTCTCGAGTGGAACCTTCTGTCTTGCTCAGGCTTCGTCACTTTTGCTTTTGAAGCCTCTGAGTGTTTGATCAGTCTGTGTCTAATACTGCACTTCTCGCTCTTGTTTTGGGGGATGGTAATCTTGATTGCAAAAGTTCCTCATTTATTTGGCCTTTCGTCCCTTTCCATGAAAGAGAATGCTTTCTCTTAGTAGCGATTGGTACTGCAAATACCTTTATTGCTCTTTGTAGCTTTGTGGTGGGATTTTCATTTACCAACAGCAGGGCACTTCAGAGGAATGAATAGAAAAGGACGCATCTGTTTTCCGTCTTTTTCGTGCTTACTTTTTTCAGTTTTTTTTCTAGCCAGTGAAATTAATTTGTTTCTTAGTTCCTTCTCATTGCCTTCGTGATTGTGTCTGTTTCTTGTTTTTGTTTCTCGCTGGAATTTTTCCAGAACAAAATTAACTCGGTTTTCTCTTTCACCAAAGAATGTCGTGCTTCTTTGGTGTGGTAACACAGAGCGCATCCTGGGGAGGTCCTTGCATTCCCCATTTTGCAAAAATGAACTGGTTTTTATTGTGTGTGAATCTTCCAGGTAGTGGTGACCCTGGGTGACCCAAATGTGACCACACCATCAAGCTCAGTCGGCTTGACCAATATCACCGTGACCCCCATCACCACTGCAGCTGCAACTCAGTTTACCAATCTCCAGCCAGTGGCCGTGGGGCACCTTACCACCCCTGAACGCCAGTTACAGCTGGACAACTCAATCCTGACCGTGACCTTTGATACCGTCAGTGGCTCTGCCATGCTGCACAACCGTCAAAATGACGTCCAGATCCACCCCCAGCCGGAAGCCTCGAACCCACAGTCTGTGGCCCACTTCATCAATCTGACGACCCTGGTCAACTCCATCACGCCCCTGGGGAGCCAGCTTAGTGACCAGCACCCGCTCACATGGCGGGCAGTGCCCCAGACTGACGTCTTGCCACCCCCGCAGCCACAGGCACCCCCACAGCAGGCGGCCCAGCCCCAGGTGCAGGCAGAGCAGCAGCAGCAGATGTACAGCTACTGAGCTGCGTTCCGGGAGACTCGGGGCAAGAACTGCAGAGGGATGTTTGGGAATTGTTTAGATTTGTTTGCTGGATACCAAACAAAAAGTCATACATTGCAATGTAAGGTTGACTTAGCTTTGCAGAGTATCTCCAGATCCCCCGCCAGCAACCATTACGGTCTGTCAGCTTAACTCTAGAAGTGACCTCTGGCAGGCAAGAGTTTTCAATTGGATGGGGTTCCACACGATGCCTTACTAAGGCAGTAAGTCCTGGGCCAGGGCCACATCTGCCTCCCCTTACAGAACCAGTGTTCGCCTGACACAGGGTTCGGGAAAGTGAAGCTGAGAGAGAAGCAGGATCGTAAGAGGCAGGAGATAAGTGATTAGGAGCACAAATGGTTCATTTTCTTTTTTCTTTTGAGCTCATTTCCTATGAGAACACAGTATTCACAGGTGGCAGCAGGCAGCAGGGAACATTTTCTCCTCACTTCTGGATTTTTTTGCAAGCGAGCAAGTAGAAGTTAAAGTAACGTTTATTCTCTTTGAACTAGGAGCTGAGTTGGTTCTTATACAACTATGGGCTGAAACCATATGTGAGGCATGCAGAGCCGCACATGATCCTGCAGCCTTCGAGGTCATCAAGGTCATCATGTGCAAGGGGTCACGTGAGGTCACTGACTGCAGCTCAAAAGGCATCTTAGTAATATCCGTGAATCGATTTCCAATAGAGTTTTTTTCCTAACTTTATTTCAAACATACATCATATGTTCAAGACTGTTATGGCCAATATTGTGTTTTAGTTTTATGTTAACATGATAAAGTCATGTGCACTGTAGGACCATCAGTCCCTGTCCACCCTTCACAGCTGCCCAGATGCAGAGGGTCGTGCGGCTGTGTGAGGAGTGAGCCTCCCTGCTGCCCCCAGGAGCTCCTCCGGGTTGTCTCAGGATTCTCTGCAATCCAAATGTGTCCATTCTGGCTGAAGCCAGAATCCCCTGAGTGGAAGAAATGGGGGAAAATTCTTATTTTCCTTCTGTTTAAACTTCAGTTCCAAAGGTTGGTGTACTTCATGACCAGTTTTCTATAAAAATATTGAATGAGTTTGGCTCTTTACAGTGGCAAAGTGTAGGTATTTCTGAAACACAGAGAAAATGCTATTTCCTGCCAGGTGGTAATGAAAGCAGAGAGGTTAGTTCACTAATAGAAGCATTTATTGCCCCTAAAACTGAATGTGCGGTGAACAGCCAGGTCTGCGTGTGTGGGGACACGTGCTGTCATGTCTGTGTACCAGTTTCGGGGGCAGGGGCCAGGTTGGGGAGGCACCCAGCCCTCCTGCTGCCCACCACAAGAAACACTGAGAGGTGTGGGGAGAAGTTTGCTCTTAACTTTCCTGGTACTCTGTTTGTGGCTACAGTGAGAGGACAAGCCTGCCTTAAAGGTGTCCTGCTTTGCCAGTTATCCCAGATCCTGCACTCACTGGGAGTCCATCTTGAGGAAACACCGGCGTGGCTGAGTGATTGGTAAGGAGCAGTCCTGATGTCGCCAGCAGAACAAAGGATGGTTGTGTTTTTCAAAACGCAGCTTTCTCAGCACTTCACTCCACTCCAAACAGCAGACTTTTGAGGATAGGGCTGGAATTTGTTTTGTGCAATATATGCCTTCGTGAACTAAGGAAAGTTCATCCCCAGGCAGCATGCAGGAGGGTCTGCGGGGCTCACCTCCTCACCTCACCCACCATCACTCGCGCCTAGCTCTCACCTCTCAGTTGAATGAATAGTGGGAGATCATTTGACTTTTAATTTATGAGAATTATTTTATGTTATTTATGTATATAATTAACTGTTTTATACATAGTAGTCTCATCAAATGAACTCGAGCTTGGGGTGATATTGTCTCCATTCTCCAGATACAAGTGCTCCAGGCATCCGTGGAATCAGCAGGAGACCAGGGCTCCTAAGATAAATTTTTAAAAATCAGTATCGATTTCTTTTTGCCTTTGCAGAATCTAAAGGGCAAATGACCTCGCAGAGACTCCCAACGGGCCTTGGGCTCATGACAAAACACTCGCTAGCGTTGATCTTTTATTCCTCTTCCCTATAAAATAAAGGCCTTGGAAATCACAATTTTATTTTTTTAAAGAAGTTGTTTTAGTGCCTAGAGTAAGACCACATCAAATGTTGTTAAAGAACCTAATTTAGATTGTGTGGTATATACCACTGTTTATCTCAATACACAGACACCTCTTACTTCTTGTTGTAAGTGAGAACTCTAAAGAAAAATCAAACTCCCAAGTTTTCTGTAAACATACGTGGTCTTAATAGGGTCACTGTCTGAGGCAAAGTGGGTTGTCTTAAAGCAATTGCTACAAATTTGCATAAAAGAAACTAGATAGCAAAAATACAACAACCACGTACCACCCAGCCAGAAGAGTCCTCACCTGTACGCGGTTCTGCATATTGATCATCATGACAGGAAGTATTTCGTTTTTTAACTGATCCAAGGTGCACAGATGTATTCATAAAGGAAGACATTAGATCCAGCCATTGTGGCCACCAGGCTCTGTGGACCCATCTCAGTGGAGAATTTGTTTTGGACCCGTGGCTCCATGCAGCTGTGGACTCGAGGACTGGAGTGCTGTCCACTGGTGTGAGTCTTGTGGGGGGGCCGCAGGTACAGCTGCTCCCCGTGAATCCTGGTCTCTGGGTTGAGAAGGGGCTGGGGCCTCTGGAGTGCTCTAGCGTGTGACAATGTCTCAGGAAAACGTTCTGTGCCAAGTGCCGCCTCGCTGTGTCCGGCCTGAGGCTGCACTGGAGGGTCCGGCGTGAAAGGCAGACCTCCTGTACCTCTATCGTTCCCATTTGTGTCATCCAAAGGCAGAAAGCTCATGGCTTCCCCACTAGAGGCGGCGTCTTGGGCTTTCCCATTGGATTTTGAAAGGCATTAAGACTGATTGGAGATGTTGGGCGTATTTCGTGTCACATCAGTTTGTATGATGATGAATAAAAGGTGCTGTGACCCGTGTTTTCAATTGCTGGCCTTCTGCTCCCACTGCCTGTTAGGGAAGGTGGTGCAGTTCGTATACTTTGAGAACACTCACGATTCCTGCTGTCAGCCACATCTTGATTCCTCTCAGGTCCAGAACTCATAAAATGTTTGGATTATTTGAAATGTTCCCTGAGATATTGAGGTATCAGAAGCTTTCACAGGGATTGCCAAAAAAAAAAAAAGCAACCAAGAGGGTGCATGTAGCATTTTTTGTAAAGCTTAGATCGAGAGAGAACAGGCACCAAAAAGATCAATAGCTAGAGAGAGGTGAATACTTCAGCAGGCGTTTCTTTGGGCAGATCGTCTGGAATGACCCCTTATCTTATTGATCTTTTGATCAAATACTAAATGATGTATTCTAATTGGCTACTTTTTTTTTTTTTGAGACAGTGTCTCGCTCTGTCACCCAGGCCGGAGTGCAGTGGTGAGATCTCAGCTCACTGCAGCCTCCGCCTCCCAGGTTCCTGTGATTCTCCTGCCTCAGCCTCCCAAGTAGCTGAGATTACAGGTGCCTACCAGCACGCCTGGCTAATTTTTGTATTTTTAGTAGAGACGGTTTCGCCATGTTGGCCAGGCTGGTCTCGAACTCCTGGCCTCAAACGATCCACCCACCTCAGCCTCCCAAAGTGCTGGGATTACGGGCGTGAGCCACTGCACTCGGCCTGCTAGGTCATTTTAAAGTTAGGAAACACCTTACATATCCAGTCTTCTGAGGATTTGACCTGTGAGAACCAAGCCTTGGATATTTTTGTTGTATTTTAGATAGCATCTGGCAGCAATGAATTCTCCTGCCAGGAAGTAGGATTCATTCATTTCACGTTTGGCCAATTGTGAGCAAGTCCTTGTGTGTGCCAGACCTGTGTGGTTCTCATTGCACACAAAGGCAGACTTTCAGCCTTTGAAAACACCGCAGGGAGAAACGGTGGTGATGTTGTTAGCATGCACATTGGATTCATCGGCGCCCCCGTGTTTCTTTCAGGGTGCAAATTACCACCTAGTGATTCGCTCTGCTAAAAGCCATGCAGTGGTGGAAAACTGACAAGGACACAGTCTGAATATGGCCTTTTCACAAGCATTAGACACAATCTCCCATAGAGAGGGGAAGAGAGTGGGCCATTGGCTTCTTCCCCATCAGGTTGTACATCTAGTGTGAGTGTATTCTCACAGGGGTCCTCGTTCTGGCATGACAGGGATGAGTGACCTTGCCTGTATGGCGGTGCAATCATCAGAATTATCTGGAAGTGGCACTGAGTTGCCCAGACAAAGCTGGCTGGGGCCTCCCCTTCCACCCAAGCCTTGCTTCCAGTGGAACTGAGAGCTTCTCCTCCCTTAGCCGGGGAATGTGACTCCCCTGAGCCCAGGGTTCCCAAGTGCAGGCAGCTGGCATTCCGTGTCCTCGAAGCATGGCAGCCACATCCAGACTGCCTTGGGGCCAAGTAGCCCATTCTTTCCTCACTGACAGGCTTGCCTTCTATGGTTTGATAAAGAGGGAGACCATGGGGAAGGCACCCTTTGTTGGAACGTAGACCCACCTGTCTAGAGACACACCACTGCTCAGCACACCTCTGGGTAGAGGGAGGACCAGACCCAAGACTTCACTCCTGCCAATATAGCCTGTTGCCCAAGTGAGACGTTCAGTTCCTCCTGGACACTGGTGCGTCTGTGAGAAACAAACTCACCCGTCCAAACCCAAAGAACGGACTCAGAGACCTGGAGAACAGCAGAAGTGAGACTTTTAATGATGGTCTTGCAAGATTGGGTGTCTGATGAGCAGGCACACCCAATGCAGTTTCAACAAACAATTTATCCCCGAGTGTGCAGGTCCCTCCGCGAGTTCCTCAGGCCGAGCACTATGGGCTCACAACCTTCCCAGACATCACCTATTGGTTGTTGCGCAGGAGTCTTAGGTGTCTTTTTAGGGTTGTCCCACTGCATTTTGTTGCAGTCCACAATGCTTTGCAATCCTAGTCAGTCCAGGGGCTCTTCAAGCAAATGACTTATGACCTAAGTAGCTGGGCAGGCTGATACGAATAGATAAAATGAGCTATTTTGCAGGCTAGTAAACTTTCATCTTAGACTAAATTTCTTTGGTTTGGGTGAGGGCAACGAAGGCGGAGGGAAGAAAGGGGGAAGGGAGAGGCTGACAAGCAGGCGTTGACGATCCAAGCAGAGGCCTAGTGTATCCTGTTTCTTCTGTAGTTTGCTGACCTAAAGCCAATTCAAGGCAATTTGTCTTGGAAATGGACCACTGCATACATTACTTCCTTCACGTCACCACACTTGCATCACAATTTGGGGCTTGACCTGAACACCAGCTGTTTTCTTCTCTCTTGAGTTTTAGTCACAACATCTTATAGCAAGGTAATGAAGGAAAGAGAGGCACCTGCCTCCATGCTGTAGGAAACAGCCTCTAGAAATCCAGAGGCTGCCCTTGCTGCTTATCTAAAACCGTCTGGAAGAGGCCTGCTGGCCCCAGGAGAGTCCTATGTGTCCTTTGTATTTTGCCCTTTTTTCCTTGAATTAATGCATACAATTCCTCTCTACCTGCGAGTCTCACAGGATCATCAAACTCAGCACATCCAGCTCATCGCGTTCACACGCCCTTTCCCCAGCCCGGCCCCAAACCTGGCCCTTCCCCACTGACCCTATGCTCAGCCAACAGCCCTGTCATCACTAAACACACAAGCTCAGAGCCCAGCTTCATCCTGGACTTGCCTTACTTCCCACCCTGACATCCAAGTGTTTGCAAAAATGTCCAGGTTTTAAGACCAGGTGTGGTGCTTCACGCCTGTAATCCTAACATTTTTGATGCCAAGGCAGGAGGATCACTTGAGGTCAGATGTTCAAGACCAGCCTGAACAACATAGTGAGACCCCATCTCTTAAAGGAAGAAAAAGAAAATGTCCATATTTCACCATGTCCTCTGCTATTCCCCGACTCCAGGTTTCCAGCTGACACCTCCTAAGTGCCTGTCAGCTTCCACTCTTGTCCCAGGAAGTCTATTCTCCATACCGTGGCCTCAGTGACCCTTGAAGATGTACATTCTACAGTGTGGCCCACACACCAAGCCCAGCGTCCTCCCTTGGATCCTGAGAGCTCTCTGAATACCCACAGATCCTTTGTGCAGCCTCCAGGTCTGTAGGGCCTGGCCCTGCTTCCTGCCAGCCAGTCTTCTTTCTCACCCCCCACCACCCCTCACCAGGGTCTTGCATCTGCCATTCATACTGTATGGAGGGGCTCACACAGGCAATTCAATTCTCTGATCTAAACATTTCTGCTTCTGACCCTGATGGGGTAGGAACTAGACTTAACTCTTCTGCTTGAACCAGCTAAAAAGCCCAGACACGGCCAGGCGTGGTGGCTCACGCCTGTAATCCCAGTACTTTGGGAGGCCGAGGTGGGTAGATCACTTGAGGTCAGGAGTTTGAGACCAGCCTGGCCAACATGGTGAAACACCGCCTCTACTGAAAATACAGACATTAGCCGGGCGTGGTGATGGGCACCTGTAATCCCAGCTACTTGGGAGGTGAGGCACGAGAATTGCTTAAACCCGGCAGGCAGAGGTTGCAGTGAGCTGACATCGCACCACTGCACTCCTGCCTGGGTGACAGAGTGAGACTCGTCTCAAAAAAAAAAAAAAAAAAAGAAAAAAAAGCCCAGACACAATATATGGCCATCAGGAGTGAAGACAGTGGTCCCTGAGAGATGAAAAACAAACCAGGTGAACCCTATGACTGCCCAGCTTATGGACTGGAGAGACTTCCCAGGCCACAGTGCAGAGAGGGAGATAAGGCAGGGCACAGCAGTCCCTGAACTGATGAGACAAAGGTAAGGTCCAGGACGGACAAGGTAGCCAGGGTTCTCAGGGCAGGGTAAGGGGGAAGAGAGGACTGCGCAGAGACAGCGCCAGAGCTCAACAGAGGACCCCATGACTCAGCTGAGTACGGACAAGCACGCACGTGAGGAAGCGACCTGTTCCCAGCATGCAGAGGGAAAAAATTCTCTAATTTAGGGAAATTTGGGCAGAGTTCTCAGAAACATTTTGCCTAAACACGAGGAGAAATGACCCCTAAACCTTACTCTGGTCCCACCGAACAAAGCTTCATAGCAAAACGTGGAAGGATCAAAGTGTTTCCAAGATGCTTCTCTGAATCCCAGAACAATGCTCAAGGATATTTTATAGAAACACAAAAACACCTCACACCCAGCAATGCAAAATCAGGACAGCACCCAATCAAAGGTGACCACGCATGCAAAGAATCAGGAAAATACAACTCATGATGAGGAGCAAAATTAAGCCATCAAATCTACTTGGAAATGACACAATTGGTAGACAAAGATAAGAGTAACTGTGACTGTTTTTCAGATGTTCTAAAAGCCAGAGGAATAATTAAATAATTAAACCTGTTAAAGGCATGAAATATATAGTTTTTTAAAAACAAAATAGATTGAACTTCCAGAGATGAAAATTTCAGTGATGCCACAACAAACATACTGGATAGTATTCACAGCAGGTCAGATATTGCAGAAGAAAAGATCAGTGAAGCTAGGGCAATAAAAAAAACTATTCAAAATAAAATACACAGCAAAAGAAGAGGGAGAAGATGAACAGAGCATCAGCAAGCTTTGAGATAACTTCAAGCAGCCAAATATATGTTATTAGAGTTTTTGAAGAGTCCTTGGAGGAAAAGGGGAAGAGATGGAAAAAAATATCTTAAGAAATAGTGAAGCCGGGCGCAGTGGCTCATGCCTGTAATCCCAGCACTTTGGGAGGCCAACGCGGGCGGATCACGAGGTCAAGAGATCGAGACCATCCTGGCCAACATGGTGAAACCCCGTCTCTACTAAAAAACAAAAGTTAGCCCAGTGTGGTGGTGCACGCCTGTAGTCCCAGCTACTCAGGAGGCTGAGGCAGGAGAATTGCTTGAA
>NW_026652289.1:4570987-4638930 GCF_009828535.3 Hylobates moloch
TAAGGATCTCTTGACCGCGAGCGGTGTAGTTTGGTCTCCGCCCGGTCCCTTTCACTTACACACAATGTTCATAGTAGCTTCAGTCGGCAGAGGTGTCCAGCTAGTGGGAATTCTAACAGGAGAGAAGGGAGACAAAGGCAGAGTGGGACTGTCCAGGAGGCAGGAGGGGAGTCTCCCAGGACAGGAGGCTTTCAGTGCCTACTGCAGATGTAGTGCTGTGGTAATTTCGTTTTTCTTTTCTTTTTTCTCTTGTTTTTTGTTTTTGTTTGTTTGTTTTGTTTTTGAGACAAAGTTTCGCTTTTGTTGCCCAGGCGGGAGTGCAATGGCACGATCTCGGCTCACTGCAACCTCCGCCTCCCAGGTTCAAGTGATTCTCCTGCCTCAGCCTCCCGAGTAGCTGGGATTACAGGCTCCCACCAACATGTCTGGCTAATTTTTTTGCATTTTTTTTTTTTTTTTAGTAGAGATGGGTTTTCACCGTGTTGGCCAGGCTAGTCTCGGACTCCTGACCTCAGGTGATCCACCTGCTTCAGCCTCCGAAAGTGTTGGGATTACAGGCAGGAGCCACCGTGCCTGGCCCCTTTTGTGGAAATTTCTGGACGATCTTCTTGACTCTTTAATGTTTAGTCTTGGCCTTCATGTTTTGATTTCTAAGCGTTCTTTCTGGTTAACTGGTCCTCCTTGTCCCCTGCTCACTCTGTTCTAGTTTCATGGGTGACACATCTTCTCTGAAGATTTGAAGCTCTTCCTCTGCCGCCAATCTCTGAACTGTCTGTTTCTTTTCTGTTTCCTGCCTCGTGTACTGGAGGTTTCCTCAAATCTCTGCAAGCCTGAAGGTTCTTGGGGTATGGGTAGGGCTTGTGGACCTCTCAGCCTCACTGGTCACTTTCCCAAGGGGCCCCCAAATGCCAGTGTGTAGAACCTGCAGGTCCTCTGCGTGGGGGATGGAGTTACATAAGATACATCTGGCTGGCAGTGTTCTGGAAGATAGGGGCAGGATGGGGAGACGTGAGTCATGCTGGAATGTTCCACGGGTCTTGGGCTGCCCCTAATGTAGCTGAGTGTGGAGCTTCTCAGGTTCAGTCTCATGTGCATACACACACACACACACTTGTGCATACACACCTATGATGGTTACTACAGGACTGAACGAAGGGGGATGAACGCAGAAATGAAGACAAAGACAAAAAGATCTGTTTTAAAGAAGGGGTCGGGGGCTCCTTGCTTCTAGTGAGCAAGGGCCCTGAGCTTCTTAAGCCCTTCGTATTTACTAGGTAGAATCAACAGGGAGTGAGAGGTAATGATTGGTCAGCTGCTTGATTTATCACAGGTTCACATAACTGCTTTCTTTATACAACAGGCTTCAGATGTGGCTGTAGATAATCGCAAGAAACAATGCACCCGGGGCGTGACTGCCGTCAGCATTCCTTCTGGTGGTAGATGCAGTTTGTCAGTTTGCCAGCAACCTGCATTCATGAGAACAGTTTGCTGTTTGCTCATCTAGCCTCCAGTGGTATGCTGAGTTGGTCACGACCCTCATTCTTTCGGCCTTCAACACACACCCATGAGCACGGTGCATGCTCACCCATGCACACGTGAACCAGTGCATGTACACACACCGTGTAAAGAAAAGTAAACAGAGGAGGAAAGGCAGTCTAAGGATAACATTTTATTTAAAAAATTAAAATTTTGGCCAGGTGCAGTGGCTCACGCCTGTAATCCCAGCACTTTGGGAGGCCGAGGTGGGCGGATCACCTGAGGTCAGGAGTTCAAGACCAGCCTGGCCAACATGGTGAAACACCGTCTGTACTAAAAATACAAAAAAATTAGCCGGGCGTGGTGGTACATGCCTATAATCCCAGTTACCAGGGAGGCTGAGGCAGGAGAATTGCTTGAATCCAGGGGGTGGAGGTTGCACTGAGCCAAGATCGCACCACAGCACTGCATTCCAGCCTGGGCAACAGAGTGAGACTCTGTCTCAAAAAAAAAAAAAAAAATTAAAAATTTTCATGTACTTTACAGTCAGACCTTTGATCTAGTCCTGCTTCCCACTAGATAGGTCTTAGACTTGAGCCACAGTCTTAATAATAAATATTGACTTTTCTTTCAACAAATTAAAAATGAGCATTTAAATAATGCCATACTTTGCTTAAGCTTTAAATTACAAATCAGATGAGTAGTCATAAAGGCATGTTTGAATCTAATGTAAAGGTTACATTAATTAAGGTCCCTTTCATCTGAGTTCCCTGCAGCTCACGAGGACGTCCAGTGACCCCTCTGCTGGGGCAGGTGGGTGTGATTTCACCACACATGTCTCCCAGACCTTGAGATCACAAGTCAGAACATGTGTAGGTTGCCGAAAGCACAGAAACCCTGATTTTTAAAGAACACATTTTACACAGTTGCATATATAACTTGGACCTGCTATTGTTTCATAACTTTTATTTTTCCCAAATATAGTATGCATAATTATTTGCACGATCATCTCAATTCTCTTCTTGGTTCAGCAATGTGTTTTGTTTTATCATTTTAAAAATAAAAATGGTGGTCGGGTGTGGTGGCTCATGCCTGTAATCCCAGCACTTTGGGAGGCCGAGGTGGGCGGATCACCAGGTCAGGAGTTCGAGACCAGCCTGGCCAACATGGTGAAACCCCGTCTCTACTAAAAATACAAAAATTAGCTGGTCGTGGTGGCAGGCGCCTGTAATCCCAGCCATGCGGGAGGCTGAGGCAGGAGAATTGCTTGAACCTGGGAGGCGGAGGTTGCAGTGAGCTGAGATCATGCCATTGCACTCCAGCCTGGGCGACAAGAGCAAGACTCCATCTCAAAAAAAAAAAAAAAAAAAACGGTTGCGTTTTGTGTGTTTATGTGGTGACAGCACCTGAAATCTCTTTTGGTAGATTTCCAGGGGTATACAGATAGGTTGCAAGTGGATCGATGTTGGGATAATTACGGTGTTGGACATTATGTGTTGATAGAGATACAGCAAAGCTACTACAGTCAAGCAAATGAACACGTCCACCTCCCCACGGTTGCGTTTTGTGTGTTTATGTGGTGACAGCACCTGAAATCTCTCTTGGTAGATTTCCGGGGTACAGCACAGAATTGTTAACTACAGTCCTCAGGCTCTGCACTGTACCTCTAGACTTAGTCATCCTATGATGTAACTGCAACTCTGTACTCTTTTAAATGATATATTGTTAAAAAGTAAATATGTTTTGCTGACTTTTAAAATTGATAGTAAAAATAATTAAATCATGAAAATCTGTCCATTGCTAGTGGATAGAGGTAACTGATAAGCTTGGAGGGTGGGAGAAAACAGGGAGGAAATAGGCATTTTTAAAAACTGTAAGTAAACTTTGAATAATATATTTCCCCTTTCATTCTCAGAATGGCTGTCTCCCTAAAGGTTCACCCCAAGAAACACAGTGCAGCTCGCTTTGGTAGAAATGACAGTTTCCCATTTATGTAAAATTAGTTGGCATAAAGTGTAGAGGAGGAAGACAGAGCATTGCTGTTTGGAGGAACAAGCCCCCCAAATATGTATTTACATTATGATAATGAGCCTAATTAATAGAATGCCTGCATTATCCATTTTTATTGATTTTAATTATTATTTTGTGCTGATATTTTCCTTGTCTTTTATGATTTTTTATTTTTTTGAGACAAGGTTTCACTTTGTTGCCCAGGCTGGAGTGCAGTGTTGTGACCATGGCTGACTGCAGCCTCAAACTCCTGGGCTCGAACAATCCTCCCACCTTAGCCTCCAAAATATCCAGGATCACAAGTGCATGCCACCATGTTCGCTAATTTTGTTTATTTTGGGGGGAGACGGGGTCTCACTCTGTTGCCCAGGCTAGTCTTGAACTCTTGGGTTTGAGTGGTCCTCCCACTTTCCAGAGTGCTGGGATTACAGGCATGAGCCACTGTGCCTGGCCAGTATTTTTCTTTTAAATTACAGCTCCTTAACTTTTATTTTCTCATGCCAAAAATCTCAGTTCTTTACCATACAGCTAATGATAGAGTTTCTATATCACATTTCCTTTATCCTTCAACACACACAGGGCAGTCTCAGGATAACACCAACACTCAGCCAATAGTGTGATTGTAGGAAAGGGGTTAAGATGCCTCCCTTCCTTCCTTCTTTCCCTCCCTCCCCTCCTTCCTTTCTTTCTTTCCTCCTCTCCTCTCCTTTCTTTTTCTCTCTTCCTCCCTCTGTCTCTCCCTTTTTCTTTCTTTTTCTTTCCTTTTCTTTTTTCTTTTATTTTCTTTCTTTCCTTCTTTCTTTTCTTTTTCTTTCTTTCTTTTTCTTTTTCTCTCTCTCCCTCCCTCCTTTCTTCCTTTCCTTTCCTTTCTTTCCTTCTTTCTCTTTCTTTCTTTCTTTCTTTCTTTCTTTCTTTCTTTCTTTCTTTCTTTCTTTCTTCTCTTTCTTTCTTTCCTTTCTTTCTCTGTTCTTTTTGCCCTTAGTGTATTTTCCACTAGTAGTTACTTTTAAATTCATATGTTTTAAAGTCAATTGGAATAGCTCCCCTCTGGTTGGTCAGGCTACCAAATGGATACACATTTGGTTCATTTGTCTTATTTTATTTTTGGTATTTAGACATTGCTTTTTAAAGTTAAGTGTGTTTTATAAGGATCTAAAATATTTGCATGGTTTCATAGTCAAATCTAGAAAACAGGGCATGTGCAACAAGGACTTGTGCCTTCTCCCAGAGACTTCCAGCCCCTCCCTGTGGGCTGTGCTCACACTGTTTATTTTTAAAATGGAAGCAGATAGGGAGAGAGAGATTGATGGTAGATAGATGATAGATAACAGGTAGGCAGGTAGATAGGTAGTACATAGATGATGAATGGTAGAAACATAGATATATAGATAATAGATGGATGGGAATAAAGATAGTAAATAGACAGAGGGATGGGTCCCTATTTCCTGCCTGTACTGGAAAAATGGAAGATTTCCTCCACCTTGCTCTGTTCACAGTGGTCTGTGCAGTCACTCCAGAGGCACGTGTAGACACAGTCCTCTTCCCATTCTCACAATTGCACGGCAGTCTTTCCTATGGATGAGTGATAATAATTCAACCATCGCCCATCCATGGGGATTTGGGTTGCTTCACATCTTTTGCTTTTACAGACTATATAATACATTAAGAGAAGTGGGTCTTGTTATGTAAATGCCTGCACCTTGCTCTTTTTATTGAATATAATTTGATTTTATTATATTTGTTTTCACTTTTTAAATGGCTGCGTATATGATGTATATGATAAGATCTCAATTGAAATAATATTTGGATTTGCTATCACTGTGTTTTCCTTCCCCTGCCGTTTGAAAAAGGCAGCCCTTTTTATGCTTCCTTTTCTGAGAGACCACAAGCAGCACAGCCGCAGGTGCAGAGGCTCTCCCTCGAAGCCTAGGCTTACTGCAGCCAAGCTGTTAGCAGCGAGTGCTACGATCACCGGTCGAGGGTCATAACTGCAACTTGTCCGGGTTCTTGGCATTTTGAACAAAGAATTGGACAAAACGCCCAACAAAGCAAAGAAAGAATGAAGCAGCAAAAGAACGAAAGCGGGGATTTATTGAAAACCAAAGTACACTCCACAGTGTGGGAGCGGACGAGCAGCGGCTCAAGGGCCTGGATACAGGATCTTCTTTGGTCCAAATATCCCCCAGAAGTTTCCAATTGGCCACATCATGCTCACCTCATGTAAATGAAGGTGCCAAAAGCAACCAATCAGAGGCTAGGGTGAGGTTACAAAGTTATACTTGTATGCAAACGAAGACTGAGCTCCCAATCAGTCTGATCGTTGTGGACAGCAACCGTTCAGAGGCTGGAGTGAAGGTACAAAGTTGCAAATGAAGACTCCACCCACAATCAGTCTGATTGGTTGCAGACAGCCAATTTCCCATTTGCCTCGAGGAAAAGGTGGGGGGTTTAGAAAGGCAATAGCCTCTGGTCCTTTTGTTACTTAGGAGTGGAAAGTTAGGGTTTTCCTTTCCATTTAGTTGTAGGAAGTCTGCGTGAAACAGCCTTTGGTTCCCTGCCTCCAGACCCTATTCTCCTGCCTCAGTACCTGGAGAAATGCACGTGGGGGGTGCTGTCCCTTTAGCACTGGAAACCACTAATATGCATGGGCAGGGGCTGGGGGGGTGTGGATAAACCAAGTGCTCTGCGTTTTACCTGAAGGGGTGTTACATAGCAGGTACAGGAAATATCTCACAGCTATATTGTATCTTCATGGATACTTCCCCAAAGAAAAATTTAGTTAAAAACAAAAAAGTAAACAATATGACACATTATTAATGGTTGTTAGTTGTGGATGACAGGAATGTATTTCTTAATATTATGCAACAGTCACACAACAATCAGAAGATTAAGGACTGCTGGCTTTTTAAAAACCCCTAAAATTAAAAAATCAAGCAAAAACCAAACCAAGCCAACCCCCCCACCAAAAAAAAACACACAAAATAACAACAACAACAAAAAACACACAAAAAAACACCAAAAACAAAACAAAAACAAGCAAAATCCCTAAAATTTTCTTAGAAGAAAACAAAGATCAAATTGATTGGAAAGAAGAGCCTACGGATGGGTGAAGGATAAGCTGGTAAGCTGACTCGTGCACGCATTGTGTTTCTGAAGAAAATCACAGAATAAATGGAACAGGAATGTTCCAGAAATGTTTAACAACTCCTATTTCCCGAGTGCCCGGAGGGCCTGCCTGGACCAGGCGGGCGGCGCAGAGTGTGTGTTGAGGGAATGAATGACCGCTGTCTAGGAGCTGGGACGTCCTGATTCCTAAGCAGCTGTGGCCGCAGTTCCCAACGCCGCCCACAGATGGCAGGAGGCGCCTCACGGAAAGGCTCTTTGGAGAATTTGGCGAAGCTGAGCCCGCTGTGTTTCTAAGCAGACTCCAAGGAGCGTTCTTGTCCAGACTGACGGCTCCAGGAGGAAGGTCTTGGCTGGCGATGTCGGTTCTGGAGAGAGATAACAGAGGCCCCGCTGACCCCCTGGGGGCAAGCCGGACCCCCACCCTGGGCCGGGCGTGCCGCCCGGGGGTGGGCGCGGGAGGCCTGGCCCCTGAGCTGCACACCAGGCAGTGGCAGGAAGAGCCAGGCCTCGAACCCGCAGGGCAGCCCCACCGCCAGCGCTGAGATCCTTGTCACACGGCCCGGCCTGGCGTCCCACAGGGAGCGCCTGGGTTCTTGATTCTCTGTGTTTTTGTCTGGGGACCTGTCCAGACAGGCTGAGTCCCATCCTCGAATGCTCATTTCGCTGACCGTGAACGGTAGCGTCAGGCTTCACTGCCCTGGCTTAGAAATGCTTTTTTATAAATGAAAGAAAATAAAACACAAAACAGTCTGAAAAAAAAAAAGTGAGGCTACCAGTTTTGCCGACAAAAGGACTAGCCTGGTGCTAGAAAACAGCATTACAATGAAATAGGTAACCTTTAAGATCCTGAATTCATCAGGGTTATCCAGAGAAACAGAACCAATAGTGTGTGTGTGTGATGTGTGTGTGAGAGTGTGTATGCACATGTGAGTGTGTGAATGAGTTGCCCAAAATGTCCAATGCCCCGCCCAAACACCCACCTGAGGAGTTGGTGAAATATTCTAGCCATTTTTGCACCCATTAGTGCTGCTCTGTCCCTCTGAGGCTCAAGAATGAGCTAATGGGCTGGGCTGCACCCAGCACTGCGCATTGGCTGTAACTGGCCTCGGACTGGACTCTAGGATGGGTTTGAAGCCTAAAGTGTAAGCCCTTTCTATACCTGGGTTGTCATTTGGAGCTTAGCGGGCATGCAGGAACCCTCTCCCCAGCATGGACCCTCTGAGAGAGGGCGGGCCAGCCATTCTTAAAGGGCATTTCTAACAGGTCAGGCCTTCCGTGGCGTACCGAGTAAAAATAAGCCAGGGGCTGTGTGGCACTTCCTGGCTCCTGGGACCACTCTGTGGCTGGGCTCTGCTGCCCTACTCTTTGAAGTCAATTCTGCTTTCAGGCAACCTCCTGAAATGTGCATCCAGCTGCACAAGAGGCCCGTGGCTGTGTTTCTGAGCCCTTTGCTGGGCCTCCCCACCAGATAGAAGATGGGTTTAGCCTCTGCCTTTCTCCTAAAACCACAATTCATGACCCAAGATCAGATCTCCATCTGATGACCCAGAGCGGACAACTTTATCTGGCTCCGCTCCAGGCTCAAGGCCTGTGCCCACCTTGGAAAGAAAAGTGAAAAGCTTTTCAGGATGCCTGCGTGAGTGTGAGGAGTAAAGGCCTCTCCTCGCTCCACCTGCCCTGGACTATTTTCAGGCTCTCAGGCATACATCCTCCTCCTCAACTCCTTTCCCGTAAACAAACATGCAGGGGTAGACCTGGGTCAGTGACACTGGAGACGGCCAGAAAATCCTGACGCTTCTCCTCGCAGCCACTGTCTGTCTCTCAAAATAATTCAGGCTGGTTTTCGGGGTTGTAGAATTTCATTTGTCCTCAATATGCTTTGTCACCATAAAATACACTTGAAGTCTGTAAAGTATTAAGAAGAGATGTTCAGGGTTTACTCTTCCCATCCAGCACTGTAACATTTCTTAAGGGTGGCACCTGGAGCTGGTCTTACGCCTCTTTCTTCTGTCTTAAGAGGAATGGGACCAGGTGCCTTTTGCTTGTGTTGTGGTTTAAAAACCTCTGGGCTTATTTTTTCCATGGACTCCTGACTCAACTGGCAGGTGCCCCAGTCTCATCCACCTGTGTTGAGAGAGGGAGTCAGTAAGTGCAAAGAAATTCTCCAGGGTGTGTAATATTTCTTCCAGAAGTGGGTGTTTTAGGGAAGGAATTGGCCCATATTTACAAAATTATTTGAAAGGTAAGGTTGACTACAAAACAAAAAGAGAGAGGGAGAAGAAGTAATGGATGGACATCTTAAGGATGTATTTAAGAATTAACTTTATAATTAATTTAATCCAGCATATACGCATTATTACGGTTCTCAGACTGGGTGCTAGGGCACTGTGGGGCAGCACCGGGAACTCCTGCAGGTACAGCAGGATATTTTAAAGTTTGAGGGGAACCTGTAAAGTCTCTGAGAAACCACGTGAACTGCTCACTCCAGACTACTTACACTGTCAATATTAGATTGCACCCCATTTCTTCTGACGATGCCGTATCTTTGCAAAGCTGGGTTTCTGGAGGTTGCTGTGACAAAAAGCAGTAAGTGAAAATTAGCGTAGAACAGGAAATTTCCAGGTTTGAGAAGTTGTATAGTGTCGGACAGGGGAAACCATCCCATAAGTATGTAACCGTTGTTAAGAATGAGATACAAAATTTTTTCTTTTAATTTATGCATATCATTTTTTAAAAAGCTACTAAGTTGTTAAGATGTAACTTTGTTTTAAAGTTGTGATAAAATTCACATCACATAAAACTAACCATCTAAAAATGTACAGTTCAACTGCATAGGATGATATACACCTGTAGCTACCTGGGAAGCTGAGGCAAGGAGGGTTGCTCGAGCCCAAGAGTTCAAGGCCAGCCTAGGCAACATAACAAGATCTCCACCTCTAAAAAAAATTTAAAAATAAAAATGTACAATTCGTTTAGTGCCGTGCATTCACAATGATGTGCAACCATTATTGCCACCATCCAATTCTAAAACATTGTCATTGCAGGAAAGGACCCACTCCTACCCATTAACTCCCCGTTCCCTCTGTCCCTCAGCTCCTGGAACCTCCCATCTACTTTCTGCCTCTGTGGATTTGCCTGTTCTGAATATTTGATATAAATGGACCATACGAATGTATATATACCTAACATCCATATACAATATTTGATAGAAGTGTATCATACAACTGTATAATACATATGAACCTATTTAAGGTTCATCCACAATACAGCATGTATCAGAACTTCCTTTAGGGATCCAGTGAATTTTTGCAGCATGCAGAGACTGCATTTTGTTTATCCATTCATCCATGGATGGACATTTGGGTTGTTTCCGCCTGTTGCTATTATGAATACTGCTGCCGTGAATGTACAAGTTTATGTGTGAATGCCTGTTTTCAATTCCATAGGGCAATTCTATATTTAACTTTTGGAGAAACTGCTAGACTATTTTTCCATCAATATTTTTTAAATTATTGGATCCTAACCTCTGAATAAATGAAACAGCTGGACGTTTCCTTGGTCTAGGGATACCATAAAAAGATTACTGATGTACTAAAGGTGTCGTGTGCAGAGAACCTCTGATTTTAGCGGCATTTGCTGTACTTCTCAGGAGGCACTGTGAGGGGCACTCTGGAGGGACTCTAAGTGGGGCTCACCCTTGAGTAACCAAAATATTTACTCAAGTTAAAAGTACCATGCATTTTAGGGTGAGTGTCAGCAGAGAGGTAACCCCTAAACTCTTGAGTGGCTCCCAGAAGGGTGGTGGCCAGCAGGAGGGGACCAGCGCTGTCTTAGATGGGTCACCCAGGAGGGCAGCTGTGAGGAGGTAACGTGAAACTGGAAGCAGTGAGGGCAGAGGGACGACACAGCCCCCCAGGAAGAAGCAGCAGCAGTGCAGAGGGCCTGGGGAGGAGGGCGCTGGTTTGGGGAAGAAAGCGAGGAGGGTCAGTGTGGCTGCAGCAGAGACAGTGGGGGTAGCAGAGGCCAGCCAGGAGAGGTGGGCAGGGGTGGGTCATGGAGAGCCTCTGCGTGGTGGGGGAAGGGGCAGAGACTGCTCCATCCCATGAAGCCTAGAGTGGGGGCGGCAGGGCAACGTGTGCACAGGCTTATGAGCTGGTAACAGAGGAATGTGACGAAGCCTGGGGCTGGGGGAGACACCCGTGTTGGGCTGAGTGGGGCAGACCAGGCAGGCATCAGGGAGTGGTGCCAGGAGAGAGATTTCCAGGCCCCAGGACAGCGTGTGCACGGGTCCTGCAGCACCAAGCTGGAGGAACTGGGAGGAGCTCAGTCAGGGGAGAGGCGGCTGGAGGGCCAGGAGCAGCAGAGGCTGCAGGCCGGAGCTGGAGGGGCCAGGCTCATTTGCACCCTGAAAGCGGGGCCAGGGGTGTGTTTTCCAGATATCCCGCTGCAGGTGAAGAATGGGCCCAAGAGGGCCAGGGTTGAGATAGGAATAACACTCGGTGATCGTGGGAGGATGGAAAAACCCAAACCATAGCTAAAACTAGTACCAGGCAAAGAAACCCCAGGAAAATAGAAAACCCAAATAAGAGAGAGAAAACGGCTGAAATCCCTATCAAGGTGACACGTCCAGGATGCTTCCAGGCAAACCCAAATGAGGGAGAAAAAGGGTGGTAATCAAGGGGTCCCTGAAATCCCCTCTTTTTTCTAAAATACTTAACGATTATTCCACCCCCTAATTAAAGAAAAGCCCACAAAATCAGAAACCCAAACTTCACTGTGTGTGACTCATTCTCCCATACAAGTCCAAGCTCTCTCTCGAGTGCCCACTTTCTCTTTGCAATAAAAGCAAAATGGTGCCTTTCGCACCATGACCGCTTGTCCCTGAATTCTTTCTCTAGACTGTGTCAAGACACGCTGGCTGGGGCTAGGGTCTCATGGGTGTCTGGAGACCCTCCTGAGCCCTCCGGAGATAGGGTGACCGCTGTCATGACCACATGCGAGTGACCATGACTGGAGTCCAGGCACTGGCACAGGGGACAGAGTCACAGGCAGGGAGGCTCAGGATGGAAGAGGTGCCAGGCTTGGTGACCAGACCTGTGGTGATGCTTCTGGACCCCAGCGGAGGGTACAATACCTGGGCCTAGAGGCCACGTGTCTGAATTGTTGAAAGTTCTACATCAAGCTAACAAAGCGTTAAATGAAGTGTGTTCTGTCCTCTGACTCTGACAAATGCACTGTCACGCCTAGAGCACAGCTGAGGATTCTCTGCTTCTGGCCCCTGAAGAGTCCCCTGCTCTTTCTGCCTGCAGCTCCGTCCTAACCCACGAACAGCCTCACTGGCACATGCATGAACATCTGGGGCTTCAGGCCAAGCTCTGCCCATGGCCCTCGCACGCAGCTTTCTCTTGGCTACACTTGGGGGCTCGGGTGATCACACCTGTCATGCAGTTGCCCTCAGGGGAATGAACATGTGCAGGGGCTGGAGGTGGCTGAGGGACATTTGGGCTGGAAATTTCAGGGTCCCCAGGGCTTTCTTGATCTATGGGGATGGATGTCTCCTGGCCCAATTGACTCCAGGCACTGGGTAGACAGGAAGGTCCAAGGAGCAGCAGACTGGAGCCCTTTAACATTCGGGGCCAGGGCAGGTTTGCGTCTTGTCCTGGTCAGGGTGGTGCTGGGACACAGGACTGGATTGAGTGTGCAGTGGGGGCCATGAGCTACTCTGTCCTGGCCTTCATAACGGAAAGGGCTCATTCACAGAAACAGAAGATGCTGGAAAGAACCAGTTTTGGGGTGAAAAGCATAGGCTTATCTCAAATGGGTAGAGGTGCCTTAGGGACGTCCTACTGTGGGCACCATGTTAAGTTTTGGGGGGTTGAGGCTCAGAGGAAAGGTCTGGCCTGCAGAGAGAAGCTTAGGGATCTTCGTAGAATACGTGGAAGCTGAGGTGAGGTTGGATGAGCTGCCTGGGGAAAGAGGGGAGGATCAGGGAGGCTCCAGATTGGGGTTTTCAGAAGCCCCACATCCAAAGACTATGGAGTGGAGGATGAGGGTGCAAAGCAGATTAGAACGTAGCATTATTACAATTATAACTCATCCCCTGTCTGCTTGATGGCTTCTGCCATCAGACACAAGCCCCTTCACGCTGTGTTCCCAGGACACGGAATGAATGATCCTGCAGGAAGACTCATGGAAGCACTGGGTCAAAGGAAGAGCTGTCTCTGATAAGGAAGTGTTTGTGTAAATAGAAAATATTTGCTTGAGGAAGAGCGAGGAGTTGGGTGTCAGGTGGAGATGGGTCTCCCGGAGGTGGTCTGGGAGCCCTCGCGAGTCAGGCCCTTGATGTCTCCCCTAAATCACTTTGTCAGAATCAGTGAAGGCAGAATCTCTGCAGTGAACAAGTTATGTTCTTTTAGAAAATAACACAACACGCAGGGAATTCTCAAAAACAACCATGCAAGTGGTGGCAGGAGCAGCTGTTGTAGGGGAGGGAGGAGGCTGCCAGGCAGGGAGGAGGCTGGGTGCAGAGGCCTGGCGGGAGGGGACAGTGTTCCCAGGTGGCCGGCCCAGCTCAGCTCCACTCCCCTGCCCCATGGTCATGCCGGCAGGTGGACCCCAGGGGCTCCGGCTTTATTCTGGGGCCTCTGAGAGCCAGGTCAGCCCTATGTCAGCTCCACGATCTCACTGAGCCACGTGCTTATGAGGGCTGAGTTGCTCCAGGACCCTGAGAAGGACAAAGATGAAAATGACTCAGTTTAAAAATCTCACTATTTATCCATGGCCTGGCATGTGCCACACACATATAATTATCATCTGCTTGGATCCCCACAGACATCTCGAAGCAGGTACCTCTATCCCACACGTCAGGGACAGGCAAATGCACCATGGTCACATCTTAGGACCCCATCTGAGGCAGGCTGGCTGCAAACCCAGAGACCTCTCTATCCTGTCTTCTCCCTGGCCAGCGACCTTCACTGTTCCCTGCGGTAGGATGTTAAAGGCAGCTTCTCGGCACTTCCAGACCAGGGACCTTGGGCTGCCTGCTGGGTGGGTCAGTGCTAAATGGCCCCCTATAAAGAAGGGCACAGCTTGAGGACCTGGAGCTCAAGGGATCACCTATTTAGATTCGCTGTCAGGACATCCAGTATAGGAGGAAACTGGCTTGGAATTCTTCTGGGAAAGGGGCCAGGAGGAACACAGGGTAGTGGGGGCGTGTGGGCTTGCAAATGTCAGCAGACAGCCCCCTTCCCCTACTCCTCCTTCCCACCTCCCACCCCCCATTGTCTCCCCTTGTCGTCCCTCCCCTCCTCACCTGCACTCCCAGGCGGGTCAACAGTCTCTCTGTGGAGCTTCATGCCCTTGGGGCTTACCTCGTAAAAATATTCAAGTCTGCACCCATGCTGTGCCTCCGTGGCTGTGCCCTGCTTTCCACCCAGGATCTGTGCTGATTGGTTTGTTTGTAACCACACCGGGCACCTTGTCCATGCAGCACTTCATGAGGTTAATTAATGTTGTCCCATTAAACCTCAGGACAGCCACCTCCCAAGTCTGAGATGCACAACTTGCCCTATTATTCATTTCATCTTTTTCTTTAAATTGTTTCACTTTTCTTTGGCCCTAAAATGTATTTAAAACGAAACTAAATTACTTTTATACTTGGAAATTCTAACCTTACCAGCGTGGGACCAATGACTATTAACATAAACAGTAATTGCGCTCCCGGAATCCCAGAGGGTCTGGAACTCGAATTCACAATTCCTGTAAAGGTGTTTGTTTTCCTTTTACCAGTTGTCATGTGAATCGTAAAGCACTTCAAAGTCTGCAGAGGAGCTTGATACCAAACCAGGTTCCTGCAGCCGAGCCCGTGATCTTTGGACCCGATCTGCTCACAGCTGGGAGCTGGCTATTTTGGTCTCCAGGAGCTCTGGTCTTCAGTCCCAGGCACCAGGTACAGAGCTAGCAGCAGACACTCCATAAACATTTGTCAAATGAAGCACCCAGATGATTAAATAAATGAAATTGGAGCGTTTTATTACTTGAGTGGTGTGGGCTGTTAGTCACCCCCAGCTGCGGAGCTGTGTGCCGGAGACTGTAGAGCTGAGCTGCTAGAGCTGAGCCCCGGAAACAGGACAGGTGACTCACTTTCTAGTCCACTCATTTTTTTTCCCACCAAAATAATAACTATGTTTACTTCCAAGTTATCTTCATAGATTCAAAACTCCAATTATTTTTTAAAACGTTAGTCCAAATGTAAGTTACATTTGTGACAAGCTTAAAACAACTATTTGCCACTCTAGCCTTAAGGAGACCAACTTTAATTTCCAGAGTATGTGGGAAAGGAAGTGGCTCCCTGGTCCCCCCAGGAGGCCCCCGAACAAGCATCGTCATGTTGGGATGTGTGAGTTCCCTCCGAAGAGCGGCCCGATGGGAGTGGGGAGGCAGTGGGGAGACGCGGCTCCTCGCTACAGGCTATGAAAGGAGGTCCGTGCCCGTTTGGAAGGGGGAGCCTGGAGACACTAGGTCTGCGGCTTTCAATGCGCTGACTTGGGGCAGCCTCTCTCTTTCCGAGTGTCTAAGACAAAAACACAGTTAATGTCTTTAAAATACCTTCTCCTTTAGCTCCGCCCTCCTGTCTTCATTATTCATCTCCTGTGGCCAAAAATAAGCCTTCACTCACTGTTGCGTCTCAGGAACGAGTGAGTGTTTTCTGAGGTGTGGACGTGTGCGTGATCTGTGATGCACTTCGGCCTCTAACCCAAATATCCTTTCAAGGCTGGGAATTTTTTTCCCCATATGTGAAAAAAAATCTTTCCTTTTCAAACCATCTGTTCTACCTGTAAAAAGAGGCTGTTATTTAGGAAAGGATGAGGGAACTCTTGCATTTGAAATGGACTTTAGATTTGCTGTTGGGTAATTTTTTTTTTAAAGTTACTTTCTAAGAGGAAACTCGTGTAAAAAAGCAAGACATGAACCTGCAGGGAATTAGGCTGACGAGTGAAGAAAGCCAATTTCAAAAAATTAGGCGCTGTATGATTCCTGTATCTAAACATAACATTTCTGAAATAAAACAATTTTAGAAACAGAGGAAAGATTAGTGATGCCAGGGCTCAGGGGTGCGGCTGTAAAATCGCCACAGGAGGGGTCAGGTGGGGGTGGGTACGGGAAGCTACACAGATGATTACATTATGTAAAACGAATACATGCAAAGGAAGACGAGTAAAAAGGCAAAACTGAATAAGATCGGTGACTGTATCAAAGTCAATATCCTGGTTGTGAGATTGCACTTCTTTTTGGCAAAGTTTTGCAAAGTTATAGCACTGGGGGAACTGGGCAAAGTGAACGATTTCTTACAACTGCATGTGACTCCGCAATTAAGGAAAAAAAAAAGCAAAGAAAAGCAGGATAGCTGATGCGCACGTCGAGGCCCTTCTCACGCTCTGCGCACCCAGGGGAGAGCGCAGTGACCCAGAGCGTCTATTCATCCATCCGCAGTCACCGGGCGCTGGCAGAGAGGGCGCCCGGCGGGCGGGGAAGTGGGCGGGGCGGGGGGGGCGGGACGACCTACGGAAGTGACGTAACAGGGCGGAGCGCGCACCTGGGCACCTGGGCAGCCGCGGCGGCGCTGGCGAGACGCGCGCGATGGAGGGCGACGGTGGGACCCCATGGGCCCTGGGGCTGCTGCGCACCTTCGACGCGGGCGAGTTCACGGGCTGGGAGAAGGTGGGCTCGGGCGGCTTCGGGCAGGTGTACAAGGTGCGCCATGTCCACTGGAAGACCTGGCTGGCCATCAAGTGCTCGCCCAGCCTGCACGTCGACGACAGGTGAGCGGCCCGGGCGGGGCGCTGGGACGGCTGGGGCCTGGGCCGGGGCTGGGATCTGGGTGCTGTGGTCCAGGGGTCCTGCCTCTCTCTCCCGAACTCACCCCCGGAGCAGCTTCGGGAGGGAAACCAGTTGCCGGCGAGGCCGCGGGGCTCCGGCAGTGTCCACTCGGCCTGTCCCGGCCGGAGGGGCGCGGGGGCTTTGGCGAGCCCGGGCGCGATCGCGCATGTCGGGGCCGGGTCAGGCGGCCCCTCTGGGGCTCCTTGGGGGCCGCGTCTGCCCGGACGTCCTAAGGCGCCCACTCGTGCTTCGTGACACTCCCCGAGTGGCCCCGGTTTTTCGAGGTCTCCAGCTCGCCTTGCGCCTCGGACCCGCGCCCTTGGGAGGCGCGTCCGGTCCGCCCGGGACCCACCGGGGCGCTGCGGTCTGCGCAGGGCTTAGAAAAATTGCCGTGTGGGCCTCTGGGCTTTGTGAGTGGAGTTAGCCTCCGTTCGACTTACTTAGTAATTTACGTTGGAACACAAATTGGTGTAAGACAGTAATTATTTCGGTCGGAAGCTTCGGCTTGGCTCGGGCGAGGCTTCCCGGGCGCCCGGCGCTTGCGCGTTGGAGCTCCGGGGCTCGGGCCTGGCAGTGGGGTCCGGCACGGGGTCCGGGGTGTTGATCCGTCCGCCCAGCGTTTCCTCGCCGCACACTCTCGTTTTAGCTGACTTAATTTCGAGACCGAACCGCTAGGGAAGGGCCTTGCATTCATGCTCTGTGGCCGTGCCATGAGGCCCTTCTGCACCCCAGTTTCCCAGTCTAAAAGTCAGAATGGAACGTGCCTGTACCTACCTAGCAGGAGTGTTCAAGGTAACAAAGACGAATGGGAAGGACGCAGAGCCGCCCCTATTAAATTCGGTGGGTCGGTTGTCGTCTGTGCATAACTTAAGAGGTAGGGAGAATGTTCTTGAACAGTACCTCTTTGTTGTTGTAGATTTCACTGTTTACAGTTGATTTTGATGGTTTATATGTAAGGCTCAATTTAGCACATTTTAATTACTTATCCTTTAATGAAGCTTACATTCTACATGGCAGCTATGCTTGTATTTTACCTAGAGATTCCCTGGACACATACACTCAGAAGCGGCTCCTTTTTAAAATACCATTTAGCCTTTGCTGCCTGGCAGACCTGGTTTCGAATGCTCGGCTGATTGAGTGATGGGGCCGCTAAGCCCCAGCTTTTCTGCAGAATCGTTGTGATGCTGGTGTCTGGGGTGGCAGTGCCTGCTGCAGCCCCATGCCGTGACTATGACTCCTCTGCGGATGAGAGGCCCGTCCTGTTCCTTTGCATTTTCGTCCTTGGCTAGGAGACTATACAGCAGAGCTATTGGTGGCTTTTTGCCGTAACCCTCAAATCCAGTGTTTCTTGGAAACATCAGTAGAGTGGTGACGAGTGTCATCAAATCACCACTAGTTCAAAGGCGAGATGCTGGCCCAGGCTGTGCACTTTTTCTCCCCTGCCTCAGATCCTGGGAACTTCTCAGGCCAGGAGGAGTGCTGTGGTTATTTTGATGAAATCCAAACCACTTTGAATACCAGCCAGTGGTTAGGTTCTGAAAGGGAACCCTCTCCATAGGGGCATTCGTTTTCTCTCTTGGGGATGTGTGTGAGCTTTAATCATCAGCGAAAATTTTAACACCACTTTCTTGTATTGGAAGAGCAAAGTAAACAAGCACCTCCCCGGCCTGACTCACCAGCTCACATCCTTACGATCTTCTGTTATTTCCAGCGACCAGTCCCTTATTTCTTGGGTGGCCTAGTTGGAGGGAGGCTTTCTCCACTTGAGGTGGATCACTTAGGATATTGCATAGCTTGGTTGAAAAGTGTTTTGTACTTTAACTGGAAGCCTTTCCTGCCCTGCCCAAAGCAGACAGGTGGTGGCATGTCCGGTGGCTAGGTCGAGGTCAGCTTCGCCTAGCAGGAAAGTATTTCACCTCCTGTGCTCTCCTGCGCCTGGTAGAGTAGCTTGGGGCTTTGCCACGTGCAGCAGTGGCTGATCTTTCTGAGAAGTTGGTCAAACCCCGGCTCTTTGTGAAGTATATTCCTTTAGGTTAATTATTGACTGTATTCAGCTTGAGGTTCTTGTTAGGAATGCACATCAGCCCCACTGTGCTCCAGGAGCTGGTTGCATTGCAGTCTCACAAGGTTGCACCTGGGCCTTGAAGTAGTTGCTGTGCCACTTGCCCTGCCAAATTTCTCAGTGCTTTTCTGACGAGCTGCCTCCCACCCCAGCCCCTCATATTTGCAAGATGTTCCCTGAATTGGGGGATAGGATTTTCCTGGGGTCTTTGTGTGCAGCCCCCGGCCCTGTACCCCTTCTGCCTAAGTCTTGCTTCTCTCCTCTCACCCCTGCCACATGGGTCTGGGCCTTTTCCAGGCTGCCCGGGGTCAATTATGGTCTTCTCCACTTGTTGCATAGGAGCCACCACAGGTACAGGTGCAGGTGAGGCTGATTTTCATTGGCCAACGCTGCTTGCCTCTCAAGGTGGTCTGGGGTCTCCTGGCTCCCTGCAGTTCCCCTGGGCCTGGCCTTTAGCCACCCCTTGGCCACAGCACCTGCTCGGGGCTTCTTTGATTAGCAGGCTGCGCCAGGCCATGTGAGCATGCTTTTCTGTGCAGGAAAGGTTGGGGGGCTGCCTAGCCCCCAGACACTTAGCGAGGATCCCAGGGACAGGAAGTGCCTGCCAAGGGGCCCTCCTGGTAGTTCACAGGTGACACCCCGTTGATCTGAGGTTACCTTCGTCATGGGGCTTGGTGCCTCGGAGGGTCCTGTGGGGTGGCTTTGGAGAGACAGCTGGCCTCCCTGGCTGACCCTTATTGTGGGGGTCACAGGGCCTAGGGTGGGGTGTAGGGATGGGTGCTGTGACCAGTTTGGAGAGAATAAAGTGATCCCAAAGGCCCTGTTCCTCCCCTACCAGCCCCCAGCTAAGGGGATGCTCAGAAGAAGCCGGTGCCTGCGGGGCGCCGGCTGGGAGACGCTCCTGCCACATTCAGCCCTGGCTGGTCGGGGCGAGCCTGAGCAAACCCCAGGTTTGTAACAACAGAGCTGACAATTGGACAAGCCCGTTTCTTGTCAGTTTTAAAAATAGCTGTGTGGGAACCCCTCCGAGGCTCCCTGGGAACATAATTGGATTGGTGTGCAGAAGGTCTCGCTGAGAGGCATCAGCTAACAGATGATGAAACACATTTTCCGGCTGCGTTTTCCCGAAGGTAATTGCTAGGTTTCTCCTTCGGAGCTCTTTGTTACCTGAGCAGTCTCACCGCCTCCCCCACCTCCCTGCTTCTCACTTTTCCCTTCGTTTATTGCTTCTCCACTTGCACAAGACCATGTCCTGGGGCCGTTCTTTCCCCCTTTCCAGGATGCGTGCTTCCAGGGGAAACAGCAGCTGGCCTGGTCCACAGGTCTTTGGAATTTCTGAGCCTGGAGAAGAACCTTGGGACTTCTTTAGGAAGTTCCTCTTAGAAATGATTGGCGTGATGATATTTCTCGTATTTCTCACTACTCCATTGCCCTCCCTGGGAGGGCGAAATACACTTCGGCTAGCCCTAAATGAGGAGAAAACCGAATTCATGTAAGTGCTACTCACCGTATCTTTAAAAAGTTGAACCCCAAGTTAATCCTAATTAATGCCCAGAGATTTTTCATGTGGAAACCAAAACAGGGCCCAGGGCGCTTTTGTGGAGTGGGGGGGCTTTTCCCGTTCCTGCGTGGAAGCAGAATTAGCAACGCTTTCCCCAGCAGTGAAGGAGAGGGAAATAGGACGCCCCCCCGCCCCCCGCCACTGAACTGTGCCTAAGCGTAGCTGCGCTTGGAGCAAGGCACAATTTTTAGGTTGTGTTTTAATTAACACCGATGAGAGGGGGTTCTGGTCAACCCAGAAATGTTGGTTTCACTGTCAACAGTAAGAAATGCGATTTGGAGATGGTGCGAATGTGACTGTGCGATGTTCTGTGCTCCCTGGCCGCCACCCCAGCACCTAGGCTGGATTCGGCATCTCTTCGCGTCTTAAAATAGTGATAATAGTAATAAATCTACATTTCCTTTTGTGTGGTCATCAGAATAAGCCAGAACCATTAAAATAAGCCAGAAACACTGCTTAGGAGAAAAAAATGTATTAAAAAAAATGGTGCCATTGCTCAAAAGCAGTCGGTGCGTTCTTTCTGTGCTTCCAGCACCTCAGCACTTCTTAACCTCCCTGATCAGAAAAGCCTCTTCTTGCAGCTTGCGAAGAGGCCCTTTCAGGCTTATTGAATTGCAAATGCCGCCGGACGACACCCGACCCCAGAAGGGCTGGAGCTTCCTAAAGCCGCTGGAGTTTCCCAGACGTGCGCCTAGGGAGCACCTGAAGAGGGGCTGGAAGGAGCGATCGTGTGGGTTTTGGCCCAGTGGTTACTGGATGATAAACAGTGTGGAAAGTTTCTGAGGATATGCTGGTGCTTCTGGGCGAAATCCAGGCTGGTAGGCAAGGGAGCCGCCCCACCTCCACTCCTGGGCCTCAGATCTCCCACAGGGTGGTCCCGGGACCCCCTTCCTCAGCTGGAATCCTGTCTACCCCAAGCCAGTTTGGATCCTGCTGTCACGACGCTTTTGTCCACGGAAACAATGACTTTTTTCCCCAGGACAGCTGATTTTCCTTGAGAAAATGCCCTCAAATGTGTGGCCCATGGAAGGGGGAAGTCGTGCCGGGCTCCCTTCAGGCAGTTGCGCAAAGCTGGGGTGGACTCCGTTAGGAGATTCTAGCCGGCATCCACTTTTGGGAGCCAACCGGCAGCAGTGGCCGTTTTTTGTTTGTTTGTTGTTTCTTTTAAAGTAAGGTAAATGGGGTCTCTGTTCTGCAGAAAAAGCCCAGGGCAGGGAGAGTAAAGTACTTGCTGAACTCGGTGCACTGGGGAGGGGTGTGCACTGCTGCCAGCCGTAGCTGTTAGAGTCGCTAATGAACTTGCTCTGCAATCAGAAGTCACCTGGGTTTTATATATTAAGCCCTTTGGGCAAATAGAAGAAAACACTATTTGCGGAGTGGCTCAGAGCTTCCACTTAATAAGCTACTCAGCCTGCCTTTGATTGACTTTGTTCTCAGAATATGTGTTTGTTATCAGTCAGCTTTGGCTTAGAGAGTTCACTCTCAGAATGTCTACTTCATGTGGAAAAATGACCCTTCCGAATGGCTGGCCTCTAAACACCTGAATTGTCATTTCCTCAAAACCCTCCGGCGAGGAGGGTGTGCCTCACACGGTTGCACAGTGGATGTGGGTCTGAGTCCTATGGAAGGACTTTCGCCAGCGCCCCGGGGCAGAGTGTCCAGAGGAGGGAGTCCGTACCGGTAGGGGAGGGGCAGCACGCTGGCCACATTTGAGCAATCGGAAACAGACAAATCATAACTCTGATTCTTAACAAGACATAAAACAGAAGCAGCAGCTGGTACCATGTCCCAGTCCGACGGTTTGGAAGTTAGTGGCTGTCGCCTGGTTGGAAGTTGTGCGGGTATTCCTTTAAATAACACCAGCCGGTGTTCCCAGAGGAGGAGAAAGGCTGGCCGCTGAGAGGTGTCATTTTCCTTCTTTGGTGACCGGTTTCATTTTAGCTGATGCTTGACACTGGCATCAGGCCCTTGTCTTCCTTTTTTCCCAGTGCTCATTGAGACTGGGAGCAGGGTTGAGAGTCCCACGATCTGATCTGCACCCCCCGTCCCTTGATGGGTCCCAGAGCCTGGTCCAAGCCTGTGGCTGCAGGGAGAGGGATTTCCCCTGGAGGGAGGAAGCAGCCGACGGTATGCTGGTGATGGGGCAGCTTTCAGCTCAGCCCAGGGACCCCCACAGGCTAGCACTGCACACTGGTGGGCATCTTGTTTTCCATTAACTGGTCATTTAACCAGAGTGCTAGGAAAGCAGGCCACGCTACCCTAAGTTTTGTCTCATAATAATTTCACGTTCATTCCTGATACTTGCTTCACTTGTTCCCAAGGCCAGTGGGATTCTTTGCTCCTTGAGTGTATTCAGACACACTGTTGAGCTGCCCACCCCCCACACCCCCAGCTGCTCCTCCTGGGGTGCTCCCACGTCCACCGTGGGGGGCTGCCTAGTGACCCCTGGTGCAGCTATAGAGAGGTCCTGCAAGCCTCTCTCCTCCACATGCAGTCAATGGACCCGTCCTGCAGATTCTTCCAACAGAGTGTGTGTGCCCTACTGGCTTCCCCTCTCTGCTTTGCCAAGCCCAAAGGGGTCCACAGCGACTGCTCCGCTCTGCTGGCCTCCCGGGTGCCCCTGGACTCTGCGTAGGTCTCAGCCTTCCCAATTCTCTCAGGGGCCCTTTCGTATGCTGACTTCTGACTTTGGATCTCTCTTGATTCTCCATAGCTCCCTGGACCTTCCTTTCAAGAGGCTTAGATTTTTCAACCACACTTCTCTTTTGGGGGTAATTCTGCATCTTCTTCCTTAGAGGGTATATGTAAACACCATGGAGACAGGAAAGGGACCTCTTGTCCTTAGTTCTGACATATAGTGGATTCAAGCGAGCACTTGCCCATACACAGCACTGCTTAAAATAAAGGTCAGGTGAGTGCTGGGAGTACTGAAGTGGTGATTCTGGACAGTAGTAGTTTATTGGCTGAAAATGCACTCGCTTGGTTTACGTCGGGGTTATTCAACTTGGCACCATTGGCATTTGGGGCCGAGTAATTCTTAGCCTTGGGGCTGTCTTATGCATTGTAGGATGCTCGGTAGCATCCTTCAGTTGTGACAACCAGAATCTCTCCAGACATTGCCCAGTGTTTCTTGGGGGGGTGAAGTTGCCTCTAATTGAGAACCAGTGGGCTATGTCCTGAGACGCAGAGCCCTAGCTGCAGGGCTCGCATTGTGGGGGGCAGACAGGCTGAGATCTCCGAGCCTTTGGTACCTGTCCGATGTATGGGAATTTCCACAGCAAGAGCTAAATAGTAGGATCCAGGGGTTCCTGCTGGCCTTTCCTGCAGGGAAGGTGTTTTCACTACGGTAAGGGAAGCCTGGGAGGGGCTGAACTCTCGCAGGGGTGGTCAGATCATTAAGAAATGGATGCGTTCTGTTGGCACTGTTTTGGATTCACCAGCAGGCGAGGAAATGGGAGCCACTGAGTGATTTCCCAGCACCTGCTCCCGGGTTTGTCACTGGGAGGGGCAAGCCTGTGTCCGAGCTCCAGAAGAGCCTCCTGCTGTGGCAGCGGACACTGGGTTATAGGCAGGGACTTGGGCTGGATGCTGGATTCTGGGGGAATTGTCTGGAGGCCACCCCAGCCAGCTGCCTTGTGTGGCCTGTGTGTGGACATGGAGCTGCTGGGTTTCCTGCTCTAGGATCTCTCCAAGTGTGGTTCTGAACGTTTCCTTTAGGGAGCTTATTACTATATTATTAGAAAGCAGATTGGCTGGGCACGGTGACTCATGACTGTAATCCCAGCACTTTGGGAGCTGAGGCAGGCGAATCACTTGAGCCCAGGAGTTCAAGACCAGCCTGGCCAACATAGCAAAACCCCGTCTCTACTAAAAATACAAAAAATTAGCTGAGTGTGGCACACCTGTAATCCCAGCTACTCTGGAGGCTGAGGCATGAGACTCACTTGAACCTGGGAGGTGGAGGTTGCAGTGAGCCAGGATCATGCCACTGCACTCCAGCCTGGGCAACAGAGCAAGACTCTGTTTCAAAAAAGAAAAACAAACAAACAAACAGATTTTCCAGCCCCAACCTGGAATACCTTCTCAAGGAGTAAGGCCTGGGAGCCAGCATTCCAGCCAGCTTCCTGGGTGCTTTCTACCATGTCTGTGTTTGGGGCTGCTAGCCTAGATCCTGCATGGCCAATGTGCGTCCTCATGGGATTCAGCCTCTTACTCTGAACGCATTCTGAGACTTTTGACCTATGATGCTAATACAGACCATTGCACTGGGATTCTAGTCTGTGAAAACACAGGCTGTACCAGGGAAGTGACCTTAGACCAGAGGTTGGTAAACTTTCTCCACGAAGGGCTAGAGAGGCAACATTTTAGGCTTTGCAGGCTGCAGGGCCTCTGTTGCAAGGACTCCTCTCCCCTTTGAAGTGCAAAAGCAGCCACAGCCAGTATTTAAATGAATGGGTGAGACTTTCTTCCAGTAAAAGTTTATTTATACAAACAAGGTGGCACGCTGTGGGCAACCATTTGGCAGTTTCTCAAAATGTTACACATAGAATGTGACCAAGTAATTCTGCTCCTAGGTATATATCGAAAAGAATTGAAAGCCAGGACTCCAGGTGTTTGTCCCCCAATGTGTGCAGCATTATCCACAAGAGCCAAAAGGTGGAAATGGCCTGCACCCACGAACAGATGAATGAAACGCAGTACATTCCTGCAGCAGAATATTATTCAGCCATGAAAAGGAAGTTCTGATATATGTTACAGTGGGAATAGACCCTGAAAACATGCTTAATAAAATAAGCCAGACACAGAAAGACAAATTTTATATGCTTGCGCTTAGATGAATTTGCCTAGAACGTAGAAAAGAAGTTACTGAGGATGGGGATGAGGGAAGGAGTTATTGGTTAATGGGTGCAGAATTTTTGTTGAGGATGATTGAAAAGTTTTGGGTGTAGTTAGTGGTGATGGTTGTACCACACTGTGAATGTGTGTAATGACAGGGAATTGTACACCTGTGAATGGCTAAAGTAATAAATACTATGTTATGTCTATTTTACTACATTTTCTCTCTCTCCATATATATATGCATATATGTGTATATATGCACATATATATGCGTATATATATGTGTGTATATATATGTGTGTGTGTGTGATATATATATATATATATATTTTTTTTTTTTTTTTTTGAGATGGAGTCTCTGTTGCCCAGGCTGGAGTGCAATGGCACGATCTCAGCTCACTGTAACCTCCGCCTCCCAGGTTCAAATGATTCTCCTGTTTCAGCCTCCTGAGTAGCTGGGATTACAGACAGGCGCCACCACGCCCGGCTAATTTTTGTATTTTTAGTAGAGACAGGGTTTCACCATGTTGGTCAGGCTGGTCTCGAACTCCTGACCTCATGATCTGCCTGCTTTGGCCTCCCAAAGTGCTGAGATTACAGGCATGAGCCACTGCACCTGGCCTATATTTTTTATTTTAAAAAATAGCTGGTTGGATTTGGCCTTTGGCAACCGCATGCTTTGGACCTGTGCTGTTCATTAGTTTGAGTGTGAGGTTGGATTCAGGAATAACTGGGCCAACTCAGGTATTGGGCTTAAACGGAGAAGGTGAGTTGGGTTCCTTGAACATAACTAGTTATAACTTTTTTTTTTTTTTTTGAGATGGAGTTTTACTCTGTCGCCCAGGCCGGAGTGCAGTGGCGTGATTTCAGCTCACTGCAACCTCTGCCTCCCTGGTTCAAGTGATTCTCCTGCCTCAGCCTCCCGAGTAGCTGGGATTACAGGCATCTGCCACCACGCCCGGCCAATTTTTGTATTTTTAGTAGAGATGGCGTTTCACTATGTTGGCCAGGCTGGTCTCGAACTCCTGACCTCAGGTGATCCATCTGCCTCGGCCTCTCAAAGTGCTGGGATTACAGGCGTGAGCCACCGCGCCCGGCCTAGTTGCCTAGTTACAACCTTGAGTGGAACCTCAAACTTCTCTTCCCTCCTCCCAGGAGAAGGGATTGTCGGCCTGCACCTGCAGTCTCTGAGACCCCTAAGCCTTGGCTCATGGCTGCCTGTGGAATTATTCACACATGTGGACCCCCCCACATGTTTTATCAGTGCAACCTGTGAAACGATTAGAATCTCCCTCCTCCTCACTTGTTATAACCCTGTGATGCATAGGTACATTTCGGCAGCCTCAGGACTGAGACTCTGGAAAGCCCTGCATTCGTGATGGGACATTAAAGCGTGCCCCGTGTGTGTGCACTTGAGGCATTTTCTCAGCCCTCTGGAACCGTCGTCTTCTGGCCAGGGTGCTGTTGCATGTTTGTGGCTGAGTGGCCACTGCATGTCCTTCATGCCTTTGAACTTTTTCAGGGAGCGCATGGAGCTTTTGGAAGAAGCCAAGAAGATGGAGGTGGCCAAGTTTCGCTACATCCTGCCTGTGTACGGCATCTGCCGCGAACCTGTCGGCCTGGTCATGGAGTACATGGAGACGGGCTCCCTGGAAAAGCTGCTGGCCTCGGAGCCATTGCCGTGGGACCTGCGGTTCCGCATCATCCACGAGACGGCGGTGGGCATGAACTTCCTGCACTGCATGGCCCCGCCGCTCCTGCACCTGGACCTCAAGCCCGCGAACATCCTGCTGGATGCCCACTACCACGTCAAGGTGGGGGGCCGCACGGTGCCCGAGAGAGCTGGGCAGGGAGGGCCTGTGTCTTGGGGAGCAGGGTATCAAGGGGTGAAGCCCTGAGGTCAGGACAAGGGCGGAAGAGGAGGTGGTTCTTCTTGCAGGAAAGAACTTGAAACCGAGGCCTTTTGCAGCATGAGGACTGCAGGAGCCTAAGCTTGTCCTGGTCAGTATGAAAACCACACACCGTGTAGCTGGGGGGTGGGCTTGGTGAACATGGGGGCTGTTCCCCCAAATCCTGGCATATGACTCATTCCGGAAAAAGATTACCGGTTTGTGGGTTTTGGTCTTATGAAATCAGGTTAGAAATCAGCCCGTGGGCCAGGTGTGCCCTTGCGAGACCTCAGGCTCTGCAACGAAGGGACGCATTTCCCTCAGTGTTTTCAGGAGCTCGGGGTGGTGGGAATGTGGGGGTCCTCTGCAGTGGGGTCCTCAAAGTGGTGTGGAAAGAGGCCGTGAGGAGGGGCTCGTTGCCTCTGTCTGCCCCTGCATAGAGTGCGGAGCCGCAGCGTGTTGCATTAGTGCAAGGCCTGGGAGCTGGAGCTTGCTTTTGCTTCGCTGATAGGTTTTTGAAACACAGAAAAGTAAGAGAGATAATATAACTGAAAGTCAGCATTGCCGCTGGGCCTTGGCAGGTGTTAGCATCATCACCTTTGCATCAGGGCTGTATTTCCTTGTATCTCCTTTGATGGCCTTCGTGGCTAGGGTTGTACTGTCATTGACATGTGGTGGTTACACCTGGCACGTTGTAGCTTTTCCCCACGTGGTGATACATGCTCTTGGGAGGCCCAGGGTGATATGCTGGTCCACACGACACTGCTGTCTGCGCTGGGAGTGAGAAGGAGCCGAGAGCCATGGCCCAGATCCATGTAGTTCATGCAGGGGACAAGCAGAGGAGTCCCCTGCCTGGCTTGGCTGCGCTACTGTTCCTGGTGGCACAGCACTTCCAGGCCTCTCTGATGGCCTGACCATTAATTAGGAGAGACCTGAATTCAGGGCCCGGCCCTGCCCCTGAGCTCTTGGGTGGGACGGGAGTGGTGGCCCGTGTGGCATGCGCACGGCCGCTCCCTGTGCCCAGACTCTGCAGACGAGTGCATCTCGCGTGCCTTGCTCAGCCAGGGTGATGGTGAGGAGGTCAGCTTTTCACTTCGGGCAGTAATTATAAGTTGTCTCTTAGGTAGTTGTTGCCCAGTAATAAGATTTCAGCTAGAAGATGAAGCACCGTCCTGCTAAGTAAAGTAGGAAATTGAGATAATGGAGACAAACATCAAATGACTTGGCTTGAACGGGCTCTCGGGTGGTTTCCCGCATCTGCTTATGTTCTGGGACCCCTGGGATTCCCGTTTCCTGTGACGGGCAGGGCTGGGCCTCACATGCACAGGGCTGGGCCTCACATGTGGACCCTCCATTCCCGCCAACATTTACGGGCTTGTTTCTAGGTAGCGCAGGCCCTGGGGCCCTAATGACTAGTAAGCTCTGCCGTCCAACATGCACTAAATACCAGAAAGGGCACGCCAGAGGCTTCACCTGCAGGAGCTTCCCTCATCCTCAGAGCAGAGGTGCAGAGTGGACGGTGGCCTCTGGTTCTCGCTGAGTCTCGGCTCAGAGTGGGTAAATTAGCAGCCAGGATCGTCCAGCTGTAAGTCACGGAGCGGAGACCTTGATTTCCACCTGGCCTGCCACTGTGCTTGACATGAAAGAAACCAAATGACCACTGCACGTAGCGGTCAGTTGGGGGCAGGGTATGTGGCCCACAGGGAGGGCCTAGAGGCAGCCCTGTGGGAGGGGGTGGGAGTGCTCCTGGGGCTGGGCCTTCACACAGGGTCGGGCTTTTCTGCCCTCAGGAGTTGGGGGCAGGCAGCAACAGAGCCTTTAGGTGAAGGAGACAGCCCAGGAGGTGCAGGGAGAGCTCTGGGCCTTCCTGCAGGGGCAGCAGGCAGCAGGCAGCAGGGCTTCCCTGTCTTTCAGGTTGGCTGCAGGGGGCAGATGCTGCCTGGAACTGCTTTCTTTTTTTTTTTTTTTTTTTTTTTGAGATGGAGTCCTGCTCTGTCGCCCAGGCTGGAGTGCAGTGGCGCAATCTCAGCTCACTGCAAGCTCCGCCGCCCGGGTTCACGCCATTCTCCTGCCTCAGCCTCTCCGAGTAGCTGGGACTACAGGCGCCCGCCACCACGCCCGGCTAATTTTTTTTGTATTTTTAGTAGAGACGGGGTTTCACCATGGTCTTGATCTCCTGACCTCGTGATCCGCCCGCCTCGGCCTCCCAAAGTGCTGGGATTACAAGCGTGAGCCACCGCGCCCGGCCTGGAACTGCTTTCTCAGGGAAGCTGCTGTCGAAGGCACACCAGGTGCTGGCCAGGAAGTGACAGGCCATCTCTGCGTGGCGCCCCTGGGACATCTTAGGGCCCTGTGTACCCTGACAGGCCACAGGAAAGATTACTTTTGTGTGACATCCTTCTTAATCAGGCGTGTTAGTCACCATCAAGAAGCCCAAAAACAAACAGAAAAATGTATTTACGTGACATACTTATTTTTTCTTCGAAATAGCTACTGGTGTGCGTAGAGGGCAGCAGGGAGTGTGTGTCGGGGTTCTGAGAGTCAGCACCTTTGTTCCTGAAGACAAAGTGTGGAAGCTTTGCATGGACTGGCCACTGGGCTTCTGGGCAGTCCTCAATAGACAGTTACTCAATGCAGGAAAACTGTAATCTAGAATCCTGAAATTAGATCCTAAGTTGCCATTCCAGTCCTGCCATTTGCCTCTGAGATGGGTTACCTCGGTGCTCAGGGCTTGATTCAAACTGAAAATATCACAGCAACTGTCTGCTTCATAAAGTATATAAATATAAATAGTATATAAAGTAATAGTATCAAATTAATACTTGATATTATTCAACATTAAATATACTAAATACCAATATTAAGATATTAGTTGGAATCCATTTCAAGTTAAAAATGAAATAACTTGGTTTAAAATCTCAGGCTGCATTTATATATCCAGTTAGCCCAGAACAGACGCTTTTCAAACGGTCACACGTGGGTCACGTTCTGCTGTGTCTTTCTTTTAGAGGCAGCAAAGCCCTGGCAGGCTGCTTTCTTAGTCTTGACAGCTGGACCTTGAAGTTGAAGGACCGTGCGCTTGGGGGCAGCTGTGAGCCCTCAGCTCTTGGAGATGCAGAGTTGGGTGCTGATGAGAATGTTTGTAACTCTTGAGGCATTTGCTGGTCAGAGTGGATGCCACAGTGGCTCGCTGTTGAGGACACGGGGCGAGGGGCAGCTTGGGTGGGAAGATGAGGAAGGACAGAGGGGAAATGCAACTGGCCCGGGGTCCGAGACATGGAGGGAGGAGAACATAGAGGGTCAGTGACCCTCCTAGAATTCTCAATTCCGAGCTTGCATTTTGTTGCCAGAGGTTTTACAGAGAATTTCTGCTCATTTTCTTTTCACCAAGTATAGCTTGGAGTGGCTGGCTCTATCTGACAAAGACAGGAGGAGAAAAGGCTGCAGGCCTGGGGAAGCACCGGGCTGAGATCTCTGCACCCCCGTCCTTTTTCTTTTTTCTTTTCTTTCTTAATGATCTCAGATGTCATTTAATTTTCACGACAAAGCTACAGGATGGGTACTGTTATTGCCTCCTTTTACGAAAAAAGGAAACAGGCACAGAGAGGCTAATAGTCCAGGGCCACAGAGCTACTAACTTGTACAGGCAAGATTAGAACAGTGAGTCTGATACTTAACTAACTGTGGGAGGGAGATACTTTTTTTCCTACATTCAACCATCCAGGGGGAGGAGGAATTGCCTAGAAAGTGTGTGATGCTTTCTTTATTTTTATTATTATTTTTTATTTTACTTTTGGTTCTGGGATACATGTGCAGAACGTGCCGGTTTGTTATACAGGTATATATGTGCCATGGTGGTTTGCTGCACCCATCAACCATCTAGGTTATCATCTAGGTTTTAAGCCCGTCGTGCATTAGGTGTTTGTCCTAATGCTGTCCCTTCCCTCTTCCCCTACGCACTGACAGGGCCTGGCGTGTGATGTTCCCCTCCCTCTGTCCATGTGTTCTCATTGTTCAACCCATTTCTGAATTTGAAGGCTTTCAAGCCACTGATGACTGTTGAACTGAAACTTCTGTGCTCTGGAGCTTATTTGGAGAGTTAGGACACGTTGTTGTGTCCCAGCGTCCAGCAGCCACCGGGGTTTGCAGGGTCAGGTGATGGCATTCCTGTGGGGAGCTGGCGCTTTCCCTGGGGTGCAGAGTGTGGCTCTCAAGAGCAGTGCAGGCCTGAAGGCTCTGGGAGAAACAGAAGTGGGAGGACATGAGAGCCGCTGGAGTCGAGGCCTTGTCTTGGTGTTCCTGGCTGCAGAGAAGAAGGGCCGGTCCCTGCTTGAAGGCCTTCCCCCCACCTCCCTGCAGATGTGCTCAGGATCCCTGGAAGCCCGAGTCACGGGTCATAAATTCTCCCTGCTGTTTGGTGCTGATGACAGCAGCCCTATTGGCTCACCACATGGGCATGGCCAGCCCAGAATTAAGGCCTGACTCAGCCTCGTTTCCTGTCACTCCATGGGTGTGTTTGAGAGGAGTTCAAAAGTTAATGAAAAGGGTTTTTAAAAAATCCATATGCCTTGAAGGAGAGTTGAGAGCAGCACTCCCCCTGGATCAAGAGTCCCATTAATGCTGATGACTTGTGGCTTCTTCCCATACATGGTTTTCAGCAGCTTCAAAGGGGACTGAGTTACACTGGAGAGGGGAGGACACTGGCAGGAAAGGGGATGCCCCCGAGAGAGGTCAGACGAGACCGGGGGTCTGTGAAGTCTCCCCAGTGAGCTCTAAGGTCACCTTTGCCCGAAGGAGACCCGAGACCTGCCTCCCCCGAATGCGGATGTCGAGGGCATTCCTGGAGGAGCTGGTGGCCCGTGCTCCTTGGGGCCCAGGCCCTGCCAGCAGAGGTGCTTATCAGACCTTTACTTGAACACATGTGTTTGAAGCAGCCAGCCAGTGTCTGCTGATCACAAAACACTCCAGATGGACGGGGCTCTGAGGCGTGTGTTTTGTTTGCTTTAAAGTTTAAAGGGCTTCTGAAGGTGTGTTTCCCTTTAAAGGACTTGCAGCCACTTGCCTGCCAGCCTCCCCAGCTGGCAGGTTGCATAACCGGCTCCCCGACTTCCCTAGGAGCAGACCTGATCTTCACATGTGTCTCTCTTTGCCTGAACCCTCTAAGGCTTGTTTTTTTCTCTTTATGCCGGTTCAGCCGTCTCTCAACCACAGTGGCAAACATGACGCCTTATAGAAGGTGGATTCTAATTCTTCTGGAGTTCTGTCCCAGAGAACTCCTTCCTTACAGTACGATTCTTTAACCTGCCCGTCAAATGTGCTGCTCCTAATGCCTCCAGGCTTGCTTCTGCCCCAGAATCTGTCTCCCTCCCTGCCTGGGGCAGGGCTACCTGGAGAGGCACAGACACGGCTCTCAGGGGCTCCTGGAGAGCTCTCACCCACCCTCTGAGATTGCAGAAGGGAGCTTTTGATAAAGCATCATAAAATATCACTGTTGCAGGCTAATGAGCCCCGCTCTGATGGCTGTGTTGCAGATTTCTGATTTTGGGCTGGCCAAGTGCAACGGGCTGTCCCACTCGCATGACCTCAGCATGGATGGCCTGTTTGGCACGATCGCCTACCTCCCTCCAGAGCGCATCAGGGAGAAGAGCCGGCTCTTCGACACCAAGCACGATGTATACAGGTGTGTGACATGCCGCCCCCCATCCCCTGTGGGTGCCAGGGGCTCTCCACCTCAATGCTTCATGCCCTGAGCTGCAGCTTTTAGAAAGGCCTCGTACTACCAGTCAGAAATGGGGTTCAGGCCAGGCACGGTGACTCACGCCTGTAATCCCAGCACTGCGGTAGGCCGAGGCGGGAGGATTACTTGAGCCCAGGAGTTTGAGACCAGCCTAGGCAACATGGTGAAAGCTCATCTCTACAAAAAATACAAAAATTAGCCCAGTATGGTGGCGTGCACCTGTAGTCCCAGCTACTCGGGACTGAGGTGAGAGGATTGCTTGAGCCCAGGAGGTGGAGACTGCAGTGAGCCATGATTGCACCACTGCATTCCAGCCTGGGCAACAGAGCGAGACCCTGTCTAAAAAACAAACAAACAAACAAAAAACAAACAGAAAGGGGACTAAGTCCACATGAAAGGGGTAGGCGCTTGTAGAGTTCAGGGATTTCTTTGCCGTGAGTGTTGCTGGCCAAGGAGGAAGGGTGTTTCCAGGTCCACATTCGAGCCAGGCTGACAGCCCTGCCCTGTCAGAGCCTTGGCTTTATGGCTTGTCTGTTGGAAGAACCTGCTGCTTTCAGTGGTCCGGGTGTCTGTATGCATGTGTGTTTGTACTTTCCGAAATTCACTCTGATTTTGTGAGGTGAGCAGCTCATCTTCTTCATGGCATTTAACCTTTGTTGGTCAGAGATTAATCCCCAAGTCACCTAGTCCCTTCCTTTTTCGAATTGTAAAGGTCTTAATCACACAGACTTCTTGGAGAAGAAAAGTGGGTGGGAGCGTGTGAGCAGGCACTAAGCCTCCCATTGTGGCTCTTATCCTGCAGCACTGTGACTCTGACCCAGCATGTGAGCTCTGTCTTTTGGTCATTGCCGCCACCAGCAGCCCAGGCTGACTGGTTTGACAGTGGCCATTGTGCGTGTGCTTAGCTGGGGCTTTAAGCTGAGAGTTGCCTGGAAGTGTCACTTTGGAGACTAGTCGCAGCTTGTAGAGTTTGGGGAGAGTAAGATCCTTTCCATTTATTTTAGAGTTTGGAGTTCCAGCTTTTGAACCTGCCGTTTGAACTAATTTTCGATGGTGAATTCGGTTTCTATAAACAGCCACTCTCACCAACTCAGCGCTCCCTGGAGGCTTAGTTTTCGGACTTCTGTTTTTCTTTCTTTCTTTTTCTTTCTTTCTTTCTTTCTTTCTTTCTTTCTTTCTTTCTTTCTTTCTTTCTTTCTTTTTTTTTTTTTTTATCAGTTTGGGCACTTTGTTTGGTGTATCCAGAGTAATGTACGTGAACGTATCCCTCATACATCTATGTATCTCTAAGCAGCCCCCGAAAAAGGCTTTGGGGCATTCGGCTGTATTGTCTTCTACGTTTTCTGTGCGCTTTCTTTAACATCCCTCTAATGCTGAAATCTCAGCGAGCCTCTGTTAGGAATGCTGAAATCTCAGCGAGCCTAAGTTAGGAATACTGATCAGAACCAGAATCCATGTTTTCAGAGAATGAAATCATTGTTGGGGAGGGCATGGGAGTTGCCCATCATTCATTCATTTCTTCAGTAAATGCCTGCGCAGGTGCTCTGTGCCCAGTGCTTGCGAGAAGATGACAGTGAGGCACACAGGTGCTGTTCCCCAGGAGCTCACGCCCCGTGTAGGGTGGCACCCTCTTTGAGAGTCCCTCAAGTTGCCTGAAGATTTGTAGCCCAGTTGGCGAAGTTACTTGAGTCTGTCTGACATCTGAGCTATCAACGTGCTGGGCTTCACTATAGAGAACTTTCTCTTTTTAAAAACAGGTGAAATATCTCGGTGTCATGGCTCTGTCTTTGGAAGGCTTCAGAACAGGTTTCTTCACGCCTGTTGCTGTGCATGAGTGCATTCGGCTTTGAGTCTCTGGCTGTCAGATGCTAACGTGCCTGGTTTCTCTTCCAGCTTTGCCATCGTCATCTGGGGCGTGCTCACACAAAAGAAGCCGTTTGCAGGTGAGTGGACCTGTCTTTGAGGTGTAATGTGCTTGTCTTTCCTGGAATAATAGGAGGACACCTTGTTGTCCTTTCTCTATCCTAAAACAGAGCCTGTGATCCACGCTCCCATAGGTGCTGCTCTGTGGTGTAATTTGCACGCAGGAAAAGACACAGATCTGAAGGGGACTGTTCAATGGAACTTTTTTAGGTGCCAGCTAGTTTTTTTTTTTTTTTTGGTAGTAAAATATATATAACATAAAATTGGTCATGTTAGCCATTTACAGTGTATAATTCAGTGACATTAACTACACTGGCAGTGTTGAACAAGCGTTATCACTGTCTAATTCTAGAACATTCTCATCATGCTAGAAGGCAAAGCCCATGGCCATTCCGCAGTCCCTCTCCCTTCCTCCTGCTCAAGCCCAGCAACGACTCACCTGCTTTCTGTCTCCAGGGGTTTGCCTGTGTTGGTATTTCCAGCTAATTCTTTTTTGTTTACTTTAAAAAAAAATTGTAATAAAATACACATAACAAAACTTAGCATGTCAACCATGTGAAGCACACAGTTCAGGAGCGTTACATATACCCACGTGCTTGTGCAGCCAACCTCCAGAGCCACTCAGTGCCATGGAGTTGCATGCAGGAGCAGCGCCCCTGCCCAGCTTGAGAGCTGTTGTGTTTCCTTCCCCAGCCAGGCAGCCACCGTTCCGAACACCATCCTCAAAGTTGTCACACCTTGACTGACTTATCATAAAAATCTAGGACTTTTTAGCTTTGTTGGACAGATTCCCTTTTCCTCTAAAGACATTTCGGGGCTACTCATGATATTTTGTGGTGTGACCGAAAATGTCTAAAAATGAAGATGGGAGTCAAGGCCTAGCCCCTTGTTAGTCGGGGCTCAGACTAGGAACTGACGTATGGGAAAGGTGCTGGGGCGAGAAGAGATCTTCCAGCATTGCAAGATCAAGTATCTTGGCAGCTTTGAAAGAATGCCAATAGAAAGCACAGAACGCGTTCTGCCAGGCCTCTGCCGGCCGGTGTCCGTCTGTGTTTGACCGCCCGTTGCCTTTCTTGCCTTCTGTACGTTCTCCCACACAGTGGCCTGCAGCCCGAAGGTTTGTGAAATGAGGCAGCGTCTGATAGATGAGGGCGTCTGATAGATGTGACACCTGAAGCCAGGCATAGGGGACAGGTCAAGGCTCAAGCCCTTGTGCTTTATTGCTGAATATGCTTAGTGTTCCGTTATTGGAACGCTAAGCATGTGGGAATTATTCGTATCCTACTGTTCAAGGTCATCGCCAAGGTATGATTTTTCCAATTCAAAAAATTGCAACCTCAGGCAAAAATGGGTTAATAGATAGGAGGGGGTTCAAGGTGCAGGAGAACAAGGCCTCTCCCCAGCTTTTCCAGTCTGTGCTTGGCAGCAGGAAACATTCCAGGTGTTTACTTCAGTTCACTTTCATTTTATTTAGAGGAGCTGTAGGTTTTGAAGTCTGAATAATCATGGAAATAGCATGTTAAATACTTAAGATATTTATTGCACGAGATTTAAGGGAAAGTGGAGCGAAACATCGTATGGAATCCTGGCAGCCGTGGGTGATTCTTGGCGATTTTCCACACCTGCCGAGGCACTTGGCCTCTCCAAAGAGCTGCCATTCCACGGGCGGGTGTGTTTGCCTCTGGAGGGCAGAGAGGGCTGTTGGGAACAAGAAGCTTGGGGTCCACCTTGAGGGTTCCAGGCTAAGCAGAAAAAAGAACTTGGCCCACTGGAGGTCACCCTGGGCCCTTCCCAGTCAGGGTAGAAGTTGTGGCCATGATAATAATAATAATAAGCTAGAGCCCTGCATGCTAGTGGAGGCAGGCGGAAAGGACAGGTGCGGCCCCACATGGTGAATTGAAGGGAAAGAGCCCTTCCACACACCCCAGCCCTGGTGCATGTGCAGGGGAGGCCAGCTGGGGACCTGAGCTTAGGATTGGAGTTGGAACTGAGGAAGACTTCTTCGCCATTGTAGAGAGAGTTTGGTCTCTGTGGATGTAGGACCCTGTGGCTCCTCCATGGTGCGTGAGCCTCATTCCCTTTGCTGGCTTGGGCTGTTGATGGAATGAGCCTCATAAGATATTGTTCTCCTTTGAACCTCATCTTCCTTTGGATGGGATGCCCAGAAAGATCTGCTGTGTGACCAAACACACTGACTCCATCTGGTAGATCAGAACCCAGGGAAAGAGGTCGATTTCAAAACTACGAAACTAGAGAGCACGGTGCACCATGAGGGTGAGGGTTACAGGAAGCTCTGCCTTTGAAACGGGAGGGGAAGCCATCTCCCTGGGTTGGTGTGGGGATGGTCCCATTGGGGCCCCCGGCGGGTGTGTCGTTTCCTCCCAAGGGTGAGATGCTGCCACCCAGCCCTGCAGAGCCCCTGACTCGCATCCTTCCCTTGGCAGATGAAAAGAACATCCTGCACATCATGGTGAAGGTGGTGAAGGGCCACCGCCCCGAGCTGCCGCCCGTGTGCAGAGCCCGGCCGCGCGCCTGCAGCCACTTGATACGCCTCATGCAGCGGTGCTGGCAGGGGGATCCGCGAGCTCGGCCCACCTTCCAAGGTGAGCACCCCGGGGTCTCCCCGCCATGTTCTGTGGGTGTCACAGGAGACAGAGGTGACAGACAGGACAGGGTCAGGGACCAGGCCTGGGTGAGAAACAAGGCATGTAACAGGTGGGCCCAAATGAGCCCTGCACAGATAGGTTGGCCCCAGCACCTGCCTGTGGCCTCTGGTACTCATGGCTCGGCCACGGCAGCTGGAACTGAGTCGCCTCCAACCCTCCACCCCCTGCTCCCCACCAGGGCTGGGCTTGCTGCCCAGAGGAGTCTGTATGGGAGCCTGAAGTTCAGGTGCAGCCATGCTCATCCCGGGGACTTACCTGGCTGGTGGCCGGCGGCGTTGCCTTTCTCTTGGGGAGTTGACTTCCTGGGACAGATGTGTCTCTGGCATAGGAAAGTCACCCTGATGAGATGGAAACTGCTGCATTTAAAGCTTACGGCAGGAAACGGGATGAATGGGGAGCTCATCCGCCAGGTGCTGGCAGCTCTGCCCCCTGTGACTGGCAGGTGGCACTCCCCCGGGGAAGGCTTCTGCTTTGAGTCTGGTGAGGCCTTCAAATGATTACCGATGGGGGGCCTGGGTTTGGCCAGCAAATTGCCCATGTAGGGCCCCTGGGCTTGCCTGTGAGCTCAGCCTGGGCCGAGGCGTGTGAGAAATCCCCCAGCTCGTGGGGGCCCCACGTTTGTATGGAATGCGTGTGTATGCAGAAGTCATCATCCGAGTGACATGTCCCCCTTCTTCCCCACAAGAAATTACTTCTGAAACTGAGGACCTGTGTGAAAAGCCTGATGATGAAGTGAAAGAAACCGCTCATGATCTGGACGTGAAAAGCCCCCCAGAGCCCAGGAGCGAGGTAACGGGTCCTTCCCACAGGGGTCTTTTGTCTCCTCGGCTTCCAGGCAGGGGTTTCCAAACCACTCCTCTTTGCAGACTCCCCCACCGCCCGGACCACTCTCCCTCTCTTCTGAGCCCATCCCGCACCCAACTCCGTTAGAAGTGTAGATCCCATGGGGGCTCAGGTCCACCTGCCCGACTGCATCCCTGCCCCACCTCCTGTCTGATTCTGCGTGAGTGGCGGAAGGGCTTCCCTGACACTAAATAGCCACTCATTGGATGTGTGTGGAACCACGGGGATCAGAAGACCAAGACCCAGCCCCAGCCGGGGAAGGAGAGCTGGTGTCTGAGTGTCTTTGCACCCCTGGCTGGGGGATCCAGTCCCTTTATAGCTGCCCATAAATGGTCTGTACTCTGATGAGTGCCACCTAGGTGATTTCAGATGTGATAAGAAGTTCCAAGTGCCAGGGCTGGCTAAATACCCTTTCAGGTAATGAGACTGGAGCAGACCTGTGAGGCAGAGCTGATAAGTGAGCTTTATAACATGTTATCTGGTGTTGGGCAATTAATCCCAGGCTGTCGGTGTGAGCTCAGGAGATCAGGAAATATGTAGGGTGCGCCCACTGTCTCAACATAAAGTGCATGTGTGCCAGTGGGTCTGGGAGCAAAGGTGCCCGGGGGTTGCTGGTAAAGAGGCAGACCTGGGCCCTGATAAGGGAAAGAAGGCAACCAGCATGTGGGGGTGGCTCAGTACACCCAGCAACAGTACGGGACCTCGAGCCGTCCCACGAAGGTTGGGGATTTGGGGCAAACAGGTGTGCCTAAGGGAAGAAGCGTGAAATCCTGTCAGATTCCACTCACCCACCAGAAACCTGCTGCCCCTGCAGTCCATGAAGCGAGACCCTTTAAAAGGCCCCATCGGTCTATGTCGGATTGGATCACCCCTCGTCCCTGTAGCCGGGCCCTTCCCCTTTCCCTCATCCCCACACAGCCCCCAGGCCAGCCCCTCATGGCTCCGAGGGGAGGTCGCAGTTGTGGCCACGTGTGGGGGTCCTGCGCAGTTCCTGACTATCCTTTCCTGCTAACGCTGGCCTGTGCTGGGCAGCTGTGTCCCGCCATGCATGCTTCACACTCTGCAGCTTGACACCGCCTGCCTTTTGTCTGGGTGACGCTGTGTGCAGTGTTACTGAGCAGATGGGATCCAGAGCTGCATGAGGCTGGATTTTGCAATTTTATGAAGTCGATCTTAAGATGTCTCTGTGCTGGGTGGGGCCAGCGCAAGTCTTTGTAGCTCCAAGTCTTTGAGCTCCCTGGCGCTGTGTGGATGCGGGGTCTGAGCTCCCCAGCGCCGTCCTTTCCTCCACCATCTCCTCCCGTGGCCCACCTTGCTTTTCCGTGTTTGTGTCATGGGCAGGCCATGCAGGGTATGGCAGGGTCTTCACCCACCCCCTCTTCTGTATCTTCGCAGGTGGTGCCCGTGTCTGCGAGGCTCAAGCGGGCCTCTGCCCCCACCTTCGATAACGACTACAGCCTCTCCGAGCTGCTCTCGCAGCTGGACTCTGGAGTTTCCCAGGCTGTCGAGGGCCCCGAGGAGCTCAGCCGCAGCTCCTCTGAGTCCAAGCTGCCATCGTCCGGCAGTGGGAAGAGGCTCTCGGGGGTGTCCTCGGTGGACTCCGCCTTCTCTTCCAGAGGATCGCTGTCCCTGTCCTTTGAGCGGGAGCCTTCAACCAGCGGTGAGTGGGGACGCCTCTTTGTGTCCCGAGAGATGCTGGGCTCGGTGGGACAGTTGACTGGACTCAGTGAGAAGCTAAACGGAATCAAGGGGACAGTTTCTTGACCCAGCAAGAATTCTTCTTTGTGTTCTCTCTGTCTTAAGTAATTAATTTTGGGTGTTGGGCATGTGGCTCCGTCTTATGTCACTTAGCATGTGTGGGGAAGAGGCCACATCACCAGTCCATGCAACAGTCTTGCCTGTGCCAGTGCCCATGGGTGGAGGCTGACCTCAGGTCTACAGGTTGGAAACCCCATCCAGTGCAGTGAGCCTGGCGAGGAGCTGAGCTCCACTCCCTGGCGGGCCTCCTGTCTCGGGCATGGCAGTCCCGCACCCTCTGCTCAGACGCTGCTGTGTACACACCCACGCCTTCGCATATGTGGGCTCCCCGTTCACAGTAGTCCAGGCCTAGTAACGTGTTGGTTATCCTTGGAGGTTTTAACACCAGGCCACATTTGCAAACCACCTGTTAGGGAGGAGCACTTCTCATTTAGCTAATCTTATCTTTTTATGTTAATTTGCATGGCTTTTGTTTTTGGAAGGTGCTTTTTTTCCAATTCCTGCCCCAGGGTGCTGGACCTGGTGCTTGTTCTGGCCTCATTTCTGCCAGCTGCAGGGGTAAGATGTGGTCCTGCCCTGCTCCTGAAGGGGCTGCAGCTCTGATGGAAAATACAGGGATTTACACTCAGGGCTACAGCCACGGGGGCTGAGGGCCAAGGCTGCAATCTCGAGGGGAAGGAGAAGTTGGCTTTTCCTGGTGGATTGGGAACATCCTCTTGAAGGCAAAGACTTTTCCTGGATCTTACAGACTTCCTGGGATTTTTAGATTAGAATATTGGGGGCAAAGGAGGGTGTCTTGTTTTAAGGAAATGCGACATAGACACAGTGGGGAAGTCCTGGTTCGATGGCAGATAAGCAGTGGGTGATGGGGTTGAGGAGGAGAGTCAGGGCCACGTCTAAGACTGAGCAGAAAGAAATACCACCATCTCCCATGGAGAAGTATGTTCTAGAACATTCTCTTTGGGTCTCATACTCTGAAATGACATCTTGTCTTCATGCCTGAGAGAGAATTACTTTACCGGCTCCACTCGGAATGCCAGTGTTCAAACACCAAGCCTGACTGGGAGGGTTCCGTTTTCTTAACACCTTACCACCGCCACCTTCCAAGTCCCCATGCGCTTCACATGAGGGTGGAGGAGAGTCTCGTTTCAGGGTTTCAGAATTCCAGGCACTACAGTAGGATTTTTGTGGTAAATACAACTTTTCATCCTGAGCGCTGGACTAACGTCCTCCTGAAACGAGAGGCTCGGTCCCTTCAGGATTATCATAGAAAACTTCCGACTTGACCTCCCCAGGTCATGAGGTGCCACTTCGAGGTGGGGCAAGAGCTGGAGCAGCCCCTTCCAGCTCTGGTCACCATCTCTGGAGGCTGCTATGCCTGGGGCGTCCGTGGGTGGCAGGCGCCAAGGCTTCCAGGCAAATGGGGGCTCTGGCCTGGTCTTTTTAGTCTGTGCCCTTTTTCCTTTCTTTAATGAAGGAATGCCATCTCTAAGCACCAAGGGGGCTCACCACCCCGCAGGACCGCGAGAGTGGGTTTTATTTTGCAAACCGACTAACGAGCACCTGGCAGACATTCGCCGGCCTGCCCCGGGGCTCCCGCTAGGACTGACCTTAATCACGAGGCACAGACAACGCTCAAACACAGTCGGGTGACCAGCGAGCAGCCCGGAGGCCATGGCACTCCTCCAGACGCCGCGTCCCTGGGTGTGCAGCCACACTCTGACCTTTGCCTCTCCGCTCCCTGCAGATCTGGGCACCACAGACGTCCAGAAGAAGAAGCTCGTGGATGCCATCGTGTCCGGGGACACCAGCAAACTGATGAAGATCCTGCAGCCGCAGGACGTGGACCTGGCGCTGGACAGCGGTGCCAGCCTGCTGCACCTGGCAGTGGAGGCCGGGCAAGAGGAGTGCGTCAAGTGGCTGCTGCTCAACAATGCCAACCCCAACCTGACCAACCGGAGGGGCTCCACCCCGTTGCACATGGCCGTGGAGAGGAGGGTGCGGGGTGTCGTGGAGCTCCTGCTGGCACGGAAGATCAGTGTCAACGCCAAGGATGAGGACCAGTGGACGGCCCTCCACTTTGCAGCGCAGAACGGGGACGAGTGTAGCACACGGCTGCTGTTGGAGAAGAACGCCTCGGTCAACGAAGTGGACTTTGAGGGCCGGACGCCCATGCACGTGGCCTGCCAGCACGGGCAGGAGAATATCGTGCGCATCCTGCTGCGCCGAGGCGTGGATGTGAGCCTGCAGGGCAAGGATGCCTGGCTGCCACTGCACTACGCCACCTGGCAGGGCCACCTGCCCATCGTCAAGCTGCTGGCCAAGCAGCCGGGGGTGAGTGTGAACGCCCAGACGCTGGATGGGAGGACGCCATTGCACCTGGCCGCGCAGCGCGGGCACTACCGCGTGGCCCGCATCCTCATCGACCTGTCCTCTGACGTCAACGTCTGCAGCCTGCTGGCACAGACACCGCTGCACGTGGCCGCGGAGACGGGGCACACGAGCACTGCCAGGCTGCTCCTGCATCGGGGTGCTGGCAAGGAGGTCGTGACCTCAGACGGCTACACCGCCCTGCACCTGGCTGCCCGCAACGGACACCTGGCCACTGTCAAGCTGCTTGTCGAGGAGAAGGCCGATGTGCTGGCCCGGGGACCCCTGAACCAGACGGCGCTGCACCTGGCTGCCGCCCACGGGCACTCGGAGGTGGTGGAGGAGTTGGTCAGCGCCGATGTCATTGACCTGTTTGATGAGCAGGGGCTCAGTGCGCTGCACCTGGCCGCCCAGGGCCGGCACGCGCAGACGGTGGAGACTCTGCTCAGGCATGGGGCCCACATCAACCTTCAGAGCCTTAAGTTCCAGGGCGGCCATGGCCACGCCGCCACGCTTCTGCGGCGAAGCAAGACCTAGCTGGCTGCCTGCGGAGACCAGGGGTCCACGTGGGGCTCTTGTCCTGTCCTGTGTTACTCGGGATGGAACGATCCTGCGTGGGACCCTGTTGTGGCTTACCTAAACATTGACCAAGCAGAAGTGACATGGTGCCATCGGGAGGTGGCTGCTGCTGACCGGAGTGTCCCCTCCAGGCGAAGCTGGCTCAGGTGCACATGCCCGCTCCATCATCGATCCAGGCACCTGCTGTCGGAAGGGACCATGAGTCAGAATCATTTCGTTGTGCTCCTAATGGGCCGCTGAGGCTGGTCTCTCAGTGATGAAGCCTCAGGCGTGGAAGCATCCACTCTCTCCTGAGACGAGCCACCTTGCGTCGCTGGAGCTCACCAGTCTTGAGGGAAGAGGTGCAGGGGAAACCGTGTTTTTTATCTTCATACATGACGGTGGGCAGAGAGGCCTGTCTTAAAGTTTCCATGGAATTGTTTTATAAAATGTCTTAAGAGATGAATGCCTTATCAGCTGTTGCTTGAAACCTGTTAAAAATGTTCATAACATTGGATAGTCTAGTCTGTAAATGATGACTAAGTAGTGGGGTTGGCTTTGAAAACAATGTTTTATGCAACAAGGAACGAATGGTAGCAGCCAGTTTTGCGGGACGTATGTGTGGCCATCTCTTAACCATTCCAGTCTGTTACTTCGGTGAGTCCTTGTGGACAACCACACACACATGCCCACGTGGTACTAGCTGCTGTTCATTTCTCATTGCCTAAGATGTTTTGGGAACTCTAGAGCCACAGGCGTAAGAGTCATTAAAAAATTCTCCCTTTGTAACCTCAGTCCTGGGGACTGAGGCGAGCCCCTTCAGGTCGCTGGAGTGCACCAGTCTTGGGGAAGAAGTGCAGGAGAAACTGTGTTTTTTTATCTCCATACACAGTATGAAGATGAAATTACGTAGTATGACCTAGACAGAGACAGTATTACCTAGGTAGATGCACTGCTCATCTGCGCCCTTTCCAGCCCTCGTTTTTGTTAGGTGATTTGGGATAGGGATAGTGTTTTGGGGTATAGAGGGAGTGTTTCTGACCTGCTTTGCAGACGTGCCTCCACACCTCAGCAGTTTGGGGTGTGGCCCCAGGGCGGTTCTTGGATGTAAAAGATGTGGCCATCTAGCCTCGTAACTTCACTGTCACCTGTGTCCCATAGGGTGCCTTCTGAATACTGTTATTAGAATAAGTTTGTTGCAGAACGTGACCCTGTGTGCAAACATGTACTGTGGCCTGGATATGATAGAGATTGATATTAATGTACCATGTATGTTAATGTGAATCTGTGGGCAGGATACTTTTCCATGACAGGAAATATCCAAGCTGTTGAAACTGGCTATGTTTTAATATGCCTCATTGTGCCTTTACTGTATTATGCTACTGTTGTGTGGACTGCATGAGGGACAAAAAGTTCCATTTGATGGCAATAAAGCAAAGTACTTGCCTACTTTTTTGAAGCTGGTTGAGACTGCTTTTTCTTATCGACGAGCTCGAGTAATCTGATTTCTGAAAACCAAAGGCTTGAGGCAGTGACGGAAGCTTGCAGATGGCCCTCTGGAAGGGCTCCTGTGTCCTGAATTAACCCAGGCTGTGGGGCCCCGAGAAAGCAGAGGGTGGAGCCGGGCGTCGTCGTCCTCTGCCTGGGTCCCTCCACACTGATCCGGTGGGGAAGAGAAGTGTGTCTTGATGGAAGCTCCCAACACTAAAGGTTTGATTGAAATGTTATGGTTCTTATGTTCTGTATTTTGAAATAATTCCAGATTACAGAAAAGTGACAGGAATGGTACATAGAACTCTGGTAACCCTTCAGCCAGATTCCCTGTTTGCTTATATTTGATTGCATTTGCCTTTCTCATCCACCTACCTACGTGTTCGAGAGTAGGTTGCAGACAGTGTGCCCTGTTACTGCTAAATACTTACGTGTACATTTCCTAAAAACAAGAGTTTCTCCTACATGCCCCACAGTTTACCCATCACATTTAGGAAATTAACATTGGCACAATATTACCATCAAATCCACAAATTCTCTTCAAATGTTGCTGATTGTCTCAAAACTGTCCTTTATAGAAGAAGAAAGTTGAAAAACACAGCAAGCAGTGCCTCTTTCTTTTTCCACTCTCTGGCCTGGGACCCCATGGTGTTCAATAGCCATGTGGCTTCCGTTTTTATCAGTTCTCAGTTCCTCAGTCTTCTCTTTTCTGACTTTGAATTAACTTACGACATGGGGCTCCTTCATGGGTTCATTCAGACCTTTTGGGAAGTATGGCCAGTCATTTGGTGGAATGTCCTCAGTTTAGGTTTATCTAATTTTCCTCAAGATATGGTTTAGGTTACACATTTTTGGCAGAAATACCACAGACATGAGACTGTGTACCAAGGAGGGCTTTTTCCTCTCCCACTTTTGTTTTTTTACATCAATATGCAGTCTCAGATCCCTGTTTAATTGATGGGATACTCTGATTATTTTGATGGTCAGGTTAGCCCTGATTTGGCTGGTTTGGGCACCTCTACGCAGGCTCCTGTGCCCCCTCACCTCCCATCTTTCTCTGAGTGCTTCCTTGCTTTCTGACACAGTTCCAGGCCCACCTTGTACTTACTTCCCCAGCCTTGGAAGAAGGCATTTCTCTAAGGAAACCGTTTCTCCGAGTGGAGAATGGTTCTTAGACGCCAAGATCTGGGTGCTGGGGGTGCTCATTGTTACTGGGCTGTCATTGCTTCTATGCCCTCAGCAGACAGACGTAGGAAGCTGCATGCGACCTATGTGAATATCACATACACATTTCTGTGTCTTACTAGAAACTATGATTTCACATCCATGCCTTCTGTTACAGCCCAGCACCCCAGGGGTCACTCTTGCTGGTCTGTATTTGTATCTCCTTTCTTTGGCTGTGGGAGCCATTCCCATCATCCTCAACACACACACGAGGTCAATCTTGGTGTGCGATGATCTCCCTGACACATTGGTGGCCTTCTTGGCTGTGCTTTGCCTAGTGACCCTGTCAGCGGGTCTCCCTGGCCCTGCAGAATGGTGATGCACCCTTAAAGATTTTTATGCCAGGTAGCAATGCCTAGGAACTGTTTCTTACTAAGACTGTCATTTAGCTTAACTTCCTTTTTTTTTTTTTTTTTTTTTCATTTAGGAACCTACATTATTTCCTTGCCTGTCTTGAAATAGTGATAATTTAACAAGCCTCCCATTTTTCTTCTTAATTTCCCAGAAAATTCAGGCATTTTCCTTCCCCTCTGATCTCTATTCTGTGTTTTTTCATTCAGGAGCATCTTCTGGTTTGAGGATTGAATGCATTTTTATATCCTCCAGTTTAGGAAAGTCTGCCCCTTTGTTCCTGGGAGGAAACAAAAGTAGGTCTTATGCTTCACATGCTCTGCAGTTGTTCTGGGGCCAAGGGTCTTTTAGTACACCCCTGGCTATTCCCTCCAGAACCCCAGCCCTGAGCAATGTCAGAGAGATGATTCCAGCCTGCCTTCATCAGCTGTGAGATGTGGAGATGGTAGGTTCTAGAAGAAAAGTGGTTCTCCCTGGCTGGAGCAAACCAAGGTGCAAGACAGGTCTGCATGCACTGACATCCAGGCCCCCAGACCATCTAGCTCACTGCAGCCCTTCCAGTGGCCGGGGGATGAGGTCAGGACCAGGGGAGTGTGGTGCCAAACATCCCCTCATTACTGACCAGGATATCCAGTTCAGGGACCAGCCAAAGAGTAGTAGCAGAGGACTCCACCCAGGTTTCCCACTCTGCCCCGCTTCATTCACACCTCCATGACACCGGCTCAGAAAACTCCTGTCCTTGGGATACTTTCTTCCTATGTTCCTCCGTCCTCAGCTCCAGCCAAGTCAGAAACAGCCTGCTGGGCTCAGATGCACCAAGATTTCATTGTCAGCACCCAACCTAGACCCACACCTGAAGCCACACTCTCAGAGAGCAGATGGGGAACACCTGACCCACGATTGGCGTGTCTCTTCTGGTTCCATGGTTTCAGTACACTGTCCTACAAATCTTAGGACATTTTGGGCCCCACTTCAGGGTTCTTCTGAAGTCCCTCTTGAGCGGAGGGCAGTGGCCAGTCAACCTCTTGGTGCTTCACCAGGACGGCTGACAGCACGGGGACCTGTGTACCTGAGGGCTTCCTTGGCAAACAACTGGTTTACCCAGACTGCTCCACTCCCAGGCTATTGAACCAAGAGTTGCCATCTTCTCCCAGGCCCTTGAACCTAACTGACCCCAGTACTCAGGGGACTTTGTTTACCAGGATCATCCACAGTGCCAAGGTTAGCTGGTCTGTTCATTTCAAAAGAGTGGGTGTGGTGTGTGAAGGCCTCCTACTGGCACTGCAGAGGGAGGGGCAGGCACTGGCACAAGGTGACATTTGGAGGACAGAATCCCTGCCCCAAAGCTGACATTTTGGATGCCAGGTTCTTGACATCTTAGACTATCAACCCTGAACAAATTTTCTTCCCTCCCTCATTTTGTCCTTCTTCCCTTTCTTCCTCTCCCTCTCCCTGCTTCTCCCTTCTTTTATAACTAATTGTCACATGAGGTCAGGAGTTCAGAACTCCACTGCTCGAGGCAACAGGCCCCTGTTCTCAGGTGCCTGGGCTCTGGCCTTCTCTGCACCACACACCTGTCCATGGACTTTGATGTTCAGGAGGGCAGCGGCACCAATGTTTACTGCAGAGTGAGGAGGCATCAGGTGGCCAGTCTGTTCCAGGAATGGTGCTAGTCACTGCTTTAGGCCCTGCAGGCAAATAATAATAATAATAATAATAATAATAATAAGTACTGCTCCATGAAATCCAGTGTCAGAAATGGCTGGATCCAGATGTTTAGTGTCTCCTTTCCCCTGTGTCACCTTTAGTAATGGGCGAGTCCTTTGCAAAATATATCCCTGTCTTCTTGTCTCCAAGGTTAAATGGCCTGAGGATCTCAGTAGAAAGAGAACTTCTTTCTCCCAATAGTTCCCCTTTCCCAAGCCCCAGATTAAAAATCATTCATAGCTCCTTAGATGCTATTTTTTCTGCATTCTAACAGCTATGAGGGAGTCAATGGCCTCTTACAATTGTCATTGGCAGCATTTTTTCCTATTTTGGAGGTGACCAGGACAATGGTCCATGTAGAGTTAGAATTCATGGCTTCTCAGAGTGGATGCAGTGTGGTGGCCCCACAGCAGGTTGCGCCCATCCTCGAAACCAAGCATGTCAGCTTGGGGAGGGAGTGTTCCAACAGCCCGGGCTAGGCCAGGCTGGCAGACGCCACCCTGAATGTGGAGGTGGTGGTTTCCCAAGGGAGAATCAGGAATGCTCTTTCTGGAAAAGGTGGCCCAGAGGCCAGTTGTCACAGCCACAGAAGTCCCCACCCAGGATCCCTCACAGAGGTCCTATGGAGGGCTCAGATACCACTGGAGAATGACCTGGAGTTGTGTGTAGAACACGTGCATTTGCTCAGAAAGATGGAGGACTCCCTCACCTAGGGTGTCTTCCCTCTGAATCATGGGATGTTCTGGAAGGTTCTGGAAGGTCTGCCCAGCAGTGGAAACTGTGCACAGCAGCTTTGAAGTCATAGTGGGTGGGTCAGAGTGAGAATCTGGGACCACCCACTGGATCCGTCAGAGGTGAGGGAAGAGCCCCTGGCCACAATCCTCGGTGAAGTTCCCAAATTGCATCCAGAGTGAGGAAGAAAGTCCTCTCCACATACCGAACTCCAAGAGAGTCCGGGTGACACAGGGTGGGACCTAAGAGAGTGCACACTTACTAGAAAATGTCACGGCCCTGAATGAGGGTGAGCCCTGGGATGAACTTGCTCAGGTGGCTGCCTCAGCTGGCTTCAGGAGTCAAAAAACCTTCCGGAGCCTCCCAGGCACCTGCAGTGGCCACGATGAAGGTGCTCAACAAAGGGTCTGTTTCCTTGCCTAAAGAAATGTGCTAGGATCTACATGTAAAATGTTAGCACACAAAGGAAGGAAGCTTAAATTAAAAAAAAAATGTGTTGAATGCTGGATTAAGAAGAAAATGTAAGAGAAGGTGAGGAAGCCGGTGGGGCAGGATGAATTCTTGGCTTCTCATTTCTCTGCACAACACGATGTAAACTCGACAGTATCAATGTACAGCTGTGTGGAGCTCTTCAGAAAGGTGCTCCCCAAAGCGTGAGCAGGGCTGGCCCCAGAGAGCGGGATTCGAGGGTCAGGGGAGGACCTCCCTTTACGTTGTCATGTTTGGGCGGACCTCACCCCTTGGAATGGAGCCTGGAGGTTTCAGCAACCTCAGCCCCTCTGAGGCAACCCAGAGGAACCTGGCCTCCCTGAGGTGTCTTCCTTCCTCCTTACATCACTGCCTGGTCCCAGTGGTGCTACTGGAAAAACTAGACTCAGGGAGGGGCACCTGGCAGCTCTGCAGGTGGGGCCGGTGGGGAGGCTGCCCTTGCTCCAGGAGAAAGGATGGGGTGGCCTCCTCCTAGGCTGTGGAACTCAGGCAGGGCCTCTCCTTTTCCTTTCCATCTTTCCTGGCGGCTGTGGGGAAGAACTTGCTCTTCGAGGGCGGCCTTGGTTGTGTGGGGAAGGACACTGGGTGATGTGGGACCCCATCTTTGCCTTCAGGGAATGACTCTTTATAAGTGGGATGATGCTGGAGACCAGGGTAGGGCATGGCCGCGTGCTGGCACACAGCCAAACCCATCACCTCTGTGGGCTCAGTGAAGCCAGGCCAGGCCCCCTGAGGAGGGGTCTGCTGAGGAGCCAGCCCAGCTGGTCTCTTCAGGGTGAATGGGAAGGGGTGCATGGAGGAGGAGGAAGGGAGGGAGGGTGCGGAGGGATGTGTTCCCAAAGAAGAGCTGGAAAGTGCCCTCTCACGATAATGGTGGAAGGAGATTTGCTGGCGTTTCCCTTCATTTGTCAATCAGCCAAGGTGTGTGACCTGACAAGCCCACCTGGTGCCCTAATGAGGCTGTGGCTGGATGTTGTCGCCTATAGGCCAGCCACCGGCCCGGTGGAGACCACATCGGCAGGTGGTGAGTCTGTCTGTGGGCCGTGTGGCTCTGAAAACCATTTGTTCTAGACCACAATGAGCTAAACAAGCATTTAGAAAATGTACACTCATCAGACAGAATGATGTTACGTCCATTCACTCTACCAACAATAATGTCAATCTTTAGGGGTGGAGGCACCAGACTCTGAAGGACAGAGAGAAGAGTGAGACAGAAGAGGACTACCTGAGCGCCCTCACCAGGAGCAAGTAGACACCAAGATGGCCTCCCACTCTCCACTCCATCAGCAGACAGGACAAGTTTGAACCAGATGTGCCTGAACCCCACAACTCCAGGCATATCCAGAGTGGGGCTGGGGGAAGCAACTCAACAGGAGGAAATCGAGTAGACTCTATGTACTTAAGACGTGACCTGCACCCCACCTCCACCCCTCCAGGCTCTGTCCCTTCTCTCAGTACCTCCAAGCAAGAAAAGATCTGCAGACCTGACATTTAGAGGTTCCCTCCATCCTGCTACAGTGACAGTCACCCAGTGATAAGCTCTCCCACACACACAGAGCTTCCAAATATCTGTTGCTAACTCACATCTGAAAAACGAACAGAGAGCCCACTAGAACAAAGAAAGCCCTAACATGAAAGACAAAGACACGACCATCCTAACCAATCCAACAAGAAGATTAAAAAATCAGAGAAAACAAAGTATGGATCAGAAGAAGACTTTTTCAAAATCTATAATGTCTCAGAGAGAACATACATTTTAATGAACACCGGCTCAGGATGTGGTTCTGTGGGTCCTGGACTATGCAGGGAGTATAAATTCAAATCCAAAACCTGAACAAGACAGGCCCATCATTAGAAGCTCTTAAGGGGCATTCCCTTTCCTTCTCTTCTCTTTTCTCTTCTCTTCTCTTTCTCTTCTCTTCTCTCTCTTTTTTTTTTTTTTGTTTTTTGCTCCTGGCATAGGCTGAGATAGATATGCTTTCAGGTCATCTTCCTCTGCTAGTGGGTGAATATTTCCTCTCAGGGTGGCGCTTCAAGGATTTTGCTTATAATATCCTGCCTCACTTGGGCCCCTGGGCTTGTCTTCTGTCTCTGGAGTGTTCAACTCAAGGTACTCAAGGTCCTTGGGTGCCAATATTAGTGCAATCCCCAAGTCAATCTAAGCCCAGCTGATGTTCACTATTCAAGCTTTATTTCCCTCTTCTTTTGGCCCCTGGAGATTTTGTCTCCTTTCTTCTTGTACTTTTAGCTAGTTATTTAAAAGGAGTCTCACATTTTATCCAACACTTCTAGCTGTGCGGTAGGAATGTTTTCATGTTTAGTCCATGCAACTGGCAGCAAAGAATGCCTCCTCCAAGCTAGAACTCAACATCCAGCCAAATGAGCAGGCCTGGGTTGGGTGGAATCACATTGAATCATAATGATGTACAAACAGTGGATTTTGATTTCATTGTAAATGATGACATAACTCTACAGGGTGGCTGTGGGTGTGGGTGGGGCTGTTATGAAAGCACTAAATCTTCATCTTCCCTAGTTGGGAATAAATACATAAAATCTTAAACAAAAATTCAAACAAACATCAGTGTAAGCCTGTGATGGGGAGAATACTAGAAGAAAGCACTGCAAGATTGCAGCGTGACTGCCTGCGGTGTGAGACCTGGATTTAGGGGATGAGCAGATGGGAGAGCAGGGCTGCATGCGTTGTGTTTTCTTGCCCTGAGTTTTTTACTTTTTGCACTGTGTGCATTTACTGATTTGGTAAGACACAGACAATAAAAACGGAAGCTTGAAGGCAAGAGAACAATGCTATCAACATTCTAAGGAAAGTGATTTTCAATCTAGAACTCCTTTTAATTTTGTCCGTCAAATCTCAACTTCCTGTTCATATATCCATCTTCTATCTCTTTGTGGTATATTCTGCATAAGTTACCTTTAAACGAGAACTGTCCCTTCTAGTTGCTGAGTTAACTTTGTTATAATGAGGTTGTGTCTATTCTGTAGTTAAGATATCCACTGAGATATTAACAGGATAGAGAGGAAAATGCTGCCTAAATTTGTTTTTGCCGGTAGCAGAGTCCAAAAGGGCTCAGAACATGAGTGAGCCAGGGGCTGGGGGAGGCGTGGGGAAGTGGTGGGCGTGCCTTCTCTCCGAGGGATCCTAGAATGACAGGCATCAAGGGCATCTGCTTTTACTTTCTACGAGGGCTACCTTGGGTTTCAGCATTAGTTCCTACAACAAGCATTTTTTCCACACCCCCTACATGCCAGCTGCTGGACTAGGTGTTGAGAATTTCACAGCTTTCATGGAGGAGAACAGGTGACGTCCTAGGTGCAGAAGTGACCTCCTAGTTGATGTGAAACCAAAGGGATAGCATAAAACCTGCTCCATTGATTTAGAGCTGATCCACTGATGTACAATCATCCACACCAGATTTCTGTTTCCATGCAAACAAAACCTCAAAGGCTCATGGTGGCTGCTTGGGGAGGTGGCATTACCAGGGAATTTTCCTTCCCTTTCCTTTAGCCCGGAGTGGGAATAATCGATGTTTACCAGGTGCTGAGTAACTGGGTGCGGCTTCCCTAATGAGCCTGTTCCTCCTGCTCACCTCCATGCACCCAGACTCTGGATTCGCCGCTGAAGGAAGCAGAGGCCCCTTTGCCTCCTGCCTCTGACCCCTCGGGCGGCTTCAACCTTGACCCCTCTCTGAAGCCCTAACCAGGTTTCCTCTAGCTGCCCCCATGTGTGGGCAAGCCTGGCTGCCTCCTGTGACCTTAGTGGGTGGTGGGAGGCGATGCCCTGCCTTCAACAGCACTGCCTGCGGCCTGGCCTGGTGGGTGTTGCCCAACCTGCTAAGGTGAGTGGGTCACACCCTCCGTTTCTTTCCATGGGGACCTTCATCCTCGTGGCAGTGGAGGATGTGGTCAGAAGACCTGGTCCCAGGCCTGCCCCTGCCATTCCTGACCCTCTGTGCCCTTGGTCAAGTCATGCCTGGAAACGGAGGGAGGTTGAGGTAGACATTCTACAGATCTAATGTTTTATAAACGATGAAAAACTGTTGATGGTACAAAGAATTGGGACTCCAATGACTACATGTACACCCGTGTATTTGCATAGCAGCACTATTCACAGGACTGAAAGAGGAAATAGCCCCCATGCCCATCCACAGATCAATGGACTCACAAAATGTGCTCTACCATTACAATGGGATATTATTCCGCCATAAAAACGAATGAAGTTCTGATACGGGCTGCCATGTGGATACACCTTCAAACACGGTGCTGAGTGAAAGATGGCAGGTGGAGAGGCCGCATATGGTACCACCCATTTTATATCAGAACAAGTGAATCCACAGAGACAGATTGGTGGCTGCAAGGGCTGGGGAGACACTGTTTTATGGGGCCAGGGTTTTACTTGGGTGAGAAGGGATGTTTTGGAGCAAGAGGGTGAGGCTGGTTGTATGACATTGTGAATGCACCAAGTGCCAGGGATTGCTCACTTTAGAATGCTCAGTTTTATGCTATGTGAATTCTCCCTGAATAAATTAAACACCAATATGGCTGCGAAACAGAGGCAAGTCCTATACAGCCAGGACATGAGCTAAAGCCGGCAAATGGGTGTGTGTTCACGTGACTCTTCTAGTCCCATTGGTGGGTTGCTACGAGGCCAGGTGTGCTCATGACAGTTTTTTTTTTTTTAGCTTTCTTTTTTTGTTTCGTAATTTGCCCTATTGCTTTTTAGCTGTACTAACATCCTGAAACTTACCTATGTGGTATGAAGTCAGGCTAAAGCATTCATTCATTCATTCATTCATTCATTCATTCATTCATTTCTGCGGTCGTTTGATAGACATGTACTGCACAGGACCACACGCCAAGGGAGTTGGCCACCAACAGGCCAGTCAAGGCCCCGGGGAGCCCAACATCTCCCAGAGGCACCAGCTCAGCGCACCACTGATCGCTTCCTGTCCTCGGGTTTACAAGGGTCAGGACCACCAAGTCCACTGCCTTCTTCCCTCTACCCACCTTCTGTGTGATGGCGGCTCACCAAGGGAGCCGCATGAGGAGGTGCCCAGGCTGGAGGGCCTGCCTTCACACATCTGACTGTCCTGCAGGAAGAATCAGCAGGAAGCCCCATCTGCCGAGGAGGAGGGCACGCTGGGGAGTGCCCAGGGCGGGTGCTGCTCATCTTAAATGGGGGGGATGTGGGGATGCAGGGAGCAGCCCCAGGGTCACCCTCAAAGTGATTTCTGGACCCTTTTTGGAGCCAGCCGGGCAGTAGCTTAGAGCTTTCTCCCTGGGGCCCCAGTACGGGAAGGAGGTTCTGATGAGGAGAGCGTCTGGCTGGGTCTGGCTGGGAGACAGGCGCCGGGTGGGAACACTCAGCCAAGTCTCCCTGGTCAGAATTCCCTGCGTGGCCCAAACCTCAGCTCCCAGGAAACGTGTTTCCGGGAAGGGATGGCTCAGGGGGGCGCCCTGAAGACCACACCTTCCTGGGAGCACTTCTAAAACGGCAGATCAGAAAGACTCCTAAAGGGGCTGGGGAGGTCCCGGGCACAGAAGCACTCTGTGGGGTGAGGCCCTGTGGGTTTTCCTGGAGGGCACTGTGGAGGCGGCGGTAATGAGCAGCTCCAGCCGCCCGGGTGGAGCAGCAGGGCCGGCTGAGGAAGGAGGGGCCACAGTGGGCTCTGTGGGGTCTGCCGGCTGATGTTTTGGCCACCCTCACTGTGCCTGGGGAGCTGTGAGCCCAACAGAGCCTGCCTGTGCTCTTCCTGTCTGCGCTGGGCTGAGGGCTGTGCACGCCATCCCAGCTCCTACTGGCCTCCACTACTACGGCACAGGCAACATCCTTTCCACTCTGCATGGAGTGAACTCGGGGGACCAAGTGTGCCTGGCTTCCCAGGGGTGCAGGGTGACCTGGAAGTCCCACGTGTGTTCTGGGCCACGCTTCGGGAGGGAAGGGGTTAACCAGACAGCCGGGCAGCCTCCGAGGTTGCCAAGCCACCAGGAACCGCTTCTGCTTATCCGGGCACATTTTTCCTTCATTTCTCAGAGCCAGCGCAGCCTGTTGCGACCTGCCACCGGAAATCATCACCGCCACCTACTTGAGCAGGCCTCCCTGGGGTGGTGGCGGCCTCCCCAACGGGCGACCTCGCTGCGGGCCTCCCCTCCCCTTACAGCTCAGAGCCAGGGGTCGTGCTGTCCCACCACCCACTGGCAGGGTTAGGACATGACAGCCAGGGGACAACTGGTCTAGTCGGTGTTTGTTAAAACAGAGGCCATGGTCGTCTCTTCCTAGGACATGGACTGGACTAGCTCAGGCCCCAAGAAAGGCTGAGAGTCCAGCCTTGTGTGCATCCCCGCCAGGGGACAGTAGCAGCGGGAGCCAGGCCTGAACAGCCCGTGGGTACCAGGTGAGGGGCCTGGGGCTCCACTTCTCCCAGTGCAGGGACAGCAGGCTGGTGGCCAGAGGTGCAAGCCTCACTGTCAGTGAGATCTGGGCCTGAGTCCCGGTCTGCCACTCGGGGGTCAGGGGTGAGTCATGCCTCCGCAGTGCTCAGCACACAGGACTCTCCGTCAATCCACACCAGCGCCCATTTCCCCAGACCTGCCGGTCCTCTGCTGCCTCTCCTGGAGGTGCCAGGCCCCCGCCTGCCCTGCCCCCTCGCTGGGAACCCTGGAGTTTCCCATGGCTCCTCCCCTGGCCCACTTAGCCCAGCCTTGCCACCTCCTAACTTCTTCTACTCCTGCACTTTGTCCTTGCTGCCAGCCTCATCCTGCCATCGGCCTGTGCTCCCGAGCATTTCTTGGGACCCACAACACCGTCCTGAAGTGTCACATCCTCCAGCTGACCTTCAGGTTCCATGACGCCCCGGCAGGGGAGGGTGCACCCTGGCTGCCATAGTTCTTTTCCACCTCTGCTCTTACAAGTCCCTCTTGCCCTTCACCAGCCCTGCAGGCCACCTGCTCTCTCCTCCAATAATTGTCCCCAGCCCTGCCATCCAGGCGGAAGCAGTCCCCATTTCTTCAGGTCTGGAAGCATTTTGCCGGGACTTCTCTATGGCACGAATTTCATTCTGCTTTGTGTTGTGGTGTTGAGGAAGGAGAAAGAAGAAGAAGGAGGGGGGGGGGGGGGGGGGGGGGGGGGGGAGGAGGGGGAGGAAGAAGGAGAGAGGGAGGAGGAAGGAAGGGAAGGGACGAGGAAAGCCAGAGGGAGGACACATAGAGAACCCAGACTCCCTGCGGACCCCACTCCCAGCATTTCACAGACCTGATTTTGTTTGGTCCCTACAGCCTCTGCAGCGGCCTGCCTGGCTCTGAGAGCAGGGCTCTAAGGCACTTGCCCGTCAGCTCCTGGGAAAGGGAGTCTGTTAGGGTTGCCTCTGCTAAGGAGGGGAGGGCCTGGACCAGGCTGGAGGCAGAGCTTTCCCTGGGGAGGCCAGGCTGGCCTTGCTGCTCCGCAGCCTGCCTGCTTCGTGCCGTGGAGGCAGGAGAGGCCCTAGACATGGCCAGTTTTATGTGGGTTCTTAGGGAACTGACAAAGGCAACTTTAAGCTTTGGGTCTCTTCTGAAGGACACCAGCGTTCATCATGAGGAAGGCGCTTGGTTAGAAAACAGACTCAGACCGGCTGTGAATCAATTCCGGGGTGCTGGACGTGCGCAGAAGGGCAGTGATCCAAAGAGAGGTACCCACTGCTCTGGGCACAGCCCCACACGCCTCCTGACCACAGGCTCCGGCCGTCCTGAGTGGGACTGGGTCAGACCAGCACAGGCTGACCTCACCCCCCGCCCCAGAGCTTGTGGCCTCTCGTCCCTCTTGGGGCTTCCACTCTGTTCCCTGCAGAGTGGGTAGTGGGCACCATTGCCTGGAGGGTCCTCAAGGAGTCGGCCGTGACTCCCCCGCTGCAGGGGTGCTGAGGCTGAGCTGAGAGGGGTGGGGCTGACGCCGGAGGCAAGATGGGGCTCCCAGCAGAGTTAGAAGGGGCAGGAATAGTGCTCAGTCTTGGGGCTGTCAGTTGGCGGCACCTGCCCGCCATCACGCTCGGAGGGCGTCTGGCCGCTGGTTTGCCTCGTGCACCCTGTGTGTAGCTGCGAGCGGCAGGGGAAGACGCGGCCAACCTTGTGGCAGAGGGCTGCAGCAACTGCCAAGTTTCATCAGGCAGGGAAAGCCGCCTGCCAGATTCACCAAATAAGAGTACAGGACGAAAATGACTCCAGGACACCTAGTTACCTGTGAATTTCACATAAACAGCAAATCATTGTTAGTGTATGTCCCACTTATTGCATGAGACGTACTTATACTAAAAAGTAGTTCATTATATATTTAATTCAATGTTTAACTGTTCAATTTTACTAAAATTTTATTTAAATTTTTACTAAATATATTCATTATATTTTAGCATAGGTGTATTTCAAATATTGCATGGGACGTATTGATACTATTAATAAAAGTTTATGAATAATCTATGAATACTTCTAACTTATACATTAGTATTTATGAATGCTTATACTAAAAGTTATTTGTTTTAGCTGGAATTATGTATATATATACATACACACACACACACACACACACACACATATATATATATATATTTTTTTTTTTTTTCCTAGAGACAGGGTCTCACTATGTTGCCCAGGATGGTCTCAAACTCCTGGACTCAAGTGATCCTCCCACCTTGGCCTCCCAAAGTGCTGGGATTATAGACATGAGCCATCATGCTCAGCCTTTAAATTTTTTTTTGTATAATTAGCTGAAATTCAAATTTAGCTGGGAGCTTTGTATTTCATCTGGCATCTCTACTTATATCGCATTTCCCTAGTAATGCTTGGTTATTAGAAAATAATAAAATTTATTTTTAAATTCTCTGGAATTTGGATTCTCCCTCAACCTTTCCCCAGGTTGAACTATACCCCACTAGCAGAGAGGTTCCTTCCCTGCCTGACAGAGACAGCGTGCTCTGTTGCCTGCAAAGCTGCACACAGTGGGAGGGGAACGAGGAGGGACGCCCCTCACAGTGGCAAGTCTCCCGTTGCACATTGGCGCACCGCTGGCCAAGGACTTAGGGGAATGCTGTGAGGGTCACAGAATCCCAGGAGACCCAGACCTGCATGCAGGGGCTGCAGGCTCCACCGTGAGTGCTGGGCCAGGAGCGAGGGGCCAGGGACAAGGCACGGAGCTGGACCTGGTCAAAACCACCCCGCAGTGGCCGGGCTCGGGGACCCGGCAGTGCCAAGCCTCTCCCAGCCTCAGTCTCTCCCACAGGATGTAGTAAGGACAGTGCTGGCTGCAGAAGAGTGCTGGGAGGATTGGGTGAGCTTTCGGGTGGACAGTGTGGCACACAACTGGCTGGCAGGACCAGCTCAAGTCCTGTTAGCCGTTGGTCAAAGATGTCTGTTTCCTGCCCTGAGAGAACTTCAGCATTTTCCTATTAATGTGATTAGTCAGCCAGGGCCGTCCCACAAGGTGAGGGAAGGATGGGGATTCTCACTGAAGGTGGAGGAAACACTGGGGGAGAAGGTACCTAGCAGGGCAGGCATCAGCCGTCTCTTTCCCCTAAGGCTCCTGATAGGGTCTGGCTGTGTTCCCACCCAAATCTCATATTGAATTGTAGCTCCCATGATTCCCATGTGTTGTGAGAGGGACCTGGTGGGAGATAATTGAATCACGGGGGCAGTTTCCCCCATACTGTTCTCATGGTAGTGAGTAAGTCTCACGAGATCTGATGTTTGCTGAGGGGAAACCCCTTTCGCTTGGCTTCATTCTCTCTGTTGCTGCCACCGTGTAAGAAGGGCCTTTTGCTTTCTGCCATGATTGTGAGGCCTTCCCAGCCATGGAGAACTGTGAGTCCATTAAACCTCTTTTTCTTTTCTTTTTTTTTTTTTTTTTTTGGGAGGGACTCTTGATCTGTCGCCGAGGCTGAAGTGCAGTGGCACAATCTCAACTCACTGCAACCTCCACCTCCTGGGCTCAAGCGATTCTCCTGGCTCAGCCTCCAGAGTAGCTGGGATTACAGGCATCCACCACCACGCTTAGCTAATTTTTTATTATTATTAGTTTTAGTAGAGACAGGGTTTCCCCATGTTGGCCAGGCTAGTCTCAAACTCCTGACCTCACATGATCTTCCCGCCTTGGCCTCCGAAAGTTTTACAGGCATGAGCCGCTGCATCCAGCCAAACCTCATTTTCTTTATAAATGACCCAGTCTTGGGTACGTCTTTATCAGCGGTGTGAAAACGGACTAATACAGACCCCAACCTGCCTGCAGCACTGAGAAGGCCACACGGGGGAGTGAGTATGCACAGGGTCTGGGGCCGAGAGCCTTCTCACACTCACCCTACCGAGCCTCTTGAGCAAGGCTTTCAGCTGAGCCTGGTCCTCAGACTTCGAACCTGCCTCTTCACCCTTTCCTACGAAGCAAGGCCCAGATGTGGGAATTCTCACCCCTGCACTCCCATGAGGAGGCTGAGGGTCAGGGAGGCTGCGCACCTTCCTCAGAGCAGAGGCTTCAAGGCGGAGGCCAGGTTCCTACCTGGGGCGGTCAGACCCAGAGCCCAGGCTCAGAGCCTCCATGCCTGCAGTTAAGCTGAGGGCAGATCCCATCTTATGGACTTTGGGGTCTTAATGTGAATTCACCCTGTTAGAGCAGCTGGGGTGGGGTGGGGTTGTTTTTCTCTTTCCTAAAATTTCAACGAGCTGCTGATTGTGTGCCTGCTACGTCAGCGCCTCTTCTGTCTCCCCCAGCCCCCCACACCACGCCGTTCCAGAGCCGTGCGTCCATCCATCCTTCCTCCAGGCCAGGCCTGCCCCTTGGATGCCCAGAGTGGAAGTGTGTATGTAGGGGCGGGGGGGAAGTGGGGGGTGTCAAAGCAACAGGCAGCATGTGTAGGACACACCATCTGTCCTTCAACCCACGCCATGGGCTCTGCTCTCCGTGCCCCTTTGGGAGTCCCTGGTGTCCCCCTGAGTCTGGGGCAGCCTTCCTTCTCTTCACGCCCTCCCCATATCCAGCCAAGCACTGGGTTTTGCCCCGAATCTCCCTTGAATCTGAGCCCTGACCCCTGCTTTCCTTCTCCTTGGGGAGGGCTCTAAGAGGCTCGAGGTCTCCAGGCCTCCCTCCGTCTGGCCTCTCTCATCTCCTCTCCCTGCAGCAACCCTGTCTCCAGCCCCACCTCTGATCCCCCTCCTTGACCCCCGTCCCAGCCCCAGCGTCTTCCATGGCCCGACTTGCACACTCAACCCCTCCTCCTGGGGCATCCTGCCTGGCCTGAAGTCCTTCCCTCCTCTGCCCGGCCGCTGCCTTTCTCCAGGAAGCCTCCTGGCCTCACTGTCCAGATGTGATGTCCTTGCCTTAAACCCCACAGGAGAAGGCACTTTATCTTGAGGTTGTACTCTCCTGTGTATCTGCATCAAGGCAACGAGGGAGGGTGTGTCCCCAGACACCTCTTCCCTGGCACCCAGGAGATTTCCAACAGAGGGCACCTCCCAACATGAGAAAGGTCTTTTTCTTCACAGCAGGTTCCGGGCAGATCGATGTAACAAATGGTGGTAGGGAATTGGGAATGTTGAGGAGGAAAAAGAGGAGGGAAGAAGGGTGAGGGACAAGGGCCAGCACTGGGGAAGGGTGAGGGCCAGTAGCTCTGGCAAGGGACTTCAATAAGACAGGACAGGGGCTGGGTGTGGTGGCTCACGCCTGTAATCCCAGCACTTTGGGAGGCTGAGGCGGGTGGATCATGAGGTCATGAGTTTGAGACCAGCCTGGCCAACATGGTGAAACCCCATCTCTACTAAAAACACAAAAATTAGCTGGGCATGGTGGCGCCCGCCTGTAGTCTCAGCTACTAGGTAGACTGAGGCAGGAGAATCGCTTGAAACCGGGAGGCGGAAGTTGCAGTGAGCTGAGATTGCACCACTGCACTCCAGCCTGGGCAACAGAGTGAGACTCTGTCTCAAAAAACAACAAAAAAAGAGGTTTAATTGACTCCCAGTTCCACATAGCTGGGGAGGCCTTAGGAAACTTACAATCATGGAGGAAGGTGAAGGGAAAGCAGAAGGCGGCAGGAGAGAGAGGAGTGTGTGAAGGAGAAACTGTCAAACGCTTATACAACCCTCAGATCTCGTGAGAACTCACTATCACAAGAATAGCATGGGGGAACCGCCCCTATGATCCAGTCACCTCCCACCAAGTCCCCCCCCTCCACACATGGAGATTATGGGGATTACAATTTGAGATGAGATTTGGGTGAGGACACAGGCCCAAACTGTATCATGGACTCTCTGTAGAGCCTCTCAACAAGAATGCAGCTGGGCCGACATCCAAATTCTACCTCCGAACCCTGAGTGGAGAATCCAGCCCTGCTGGGCTGCAAAACTGTGAGCCAATCAATGGGCGTTGCAGGCGGCAGTATTTGGGGTAACTTGTTATGCAGCAACAGAAAGCGAATACAGGTGTCTGTGATTTGGGATCTTGTCTGTTGATTCAGAATGAAGCAACCTGAGCAGTTGCTGAAAACTGGGACATAAGCCTCGTCACTGCCAGCGCTCCTAAACCTCATTTGCTTCACAATAAACAGCAATAGCTACTTAGGAAGCAACTTTTTGGTGCCAGGTACTAGACCTACATTATGAGTAAGTGGAGAAGTTCACCTCGACACTCCAGGGGCTTTAGCGTTATTTTTCTGGCTTTCCTCACCAGGAAGCTCGGAACGTCTTTATTGACTCAGATCGCCCACCAGCTAAGTGCTGGAACAAACACGGAAAGCTGGGCCTCCTGCCTCCAGGGTTTCAGCTCTTATCCCAACGCCCTGTTGCCTCCAGGTTTACCTGTTTTCAAAATCATTGCAGCTTTCTCCAACTAAGATATAAAAATGGCCAACAAGCTCATTAAAAGATGCTCACCGTTGTTAGTTGTTAGGGAAATGCAAAGCAAACCACAATGAGATGCCATCTCACACCCACTGCGATGTCTATAATCAAAAAAGTCAGACAATAGCAAGAGCTGGAGAAGATGTGGAGAAATTGGAGCCCTTGGATGCTATCCATGAAAATGTACAATGGTTGCAGTGCCCGTCTCTCAACTAAGTTCAGCATAGAATTGCCGCACGACCCAGCCATTCCACTCCTGGGTTTATACCCAAGAGAAATGGAAGCATATGTCCACACATCGGCCTCTTCCCAATGTGAAGGAAGCTTTGAAAGCTTTGACTCCGTGATGAACCCTTTATCGGGAGCTAACTCCAGGCCTGGCTATGGTTGTGTTTTATAGAACTTGCTGGAGAGATCTGTCTTGTTGGGCTGATGGATTCAGAACCAGTGACGGGAACAGGGTCAGGTCCTCCGTGCAGTGAGTGAGGAGGGATTCCAGATGAGCCTCTTGACCCTCTTCCTATGCACAGGTGGCTTTTGGGGTCCTGAAGAGGGAAACAGCCTGCTCTTCACCGTCAAGGCCCTGAGGGAGGAAGGTGCTCCCTAGTGAGGCCGAGGACCCCCTTTTCAGACATACAGTGGCACCTCGTTTCTCTGGGCTGGGTCTTTGCAGTAGGCCAGTGTTGCTGTCGTGGACATCTAAGTTGTGGGCACTTGGAGGGATGGGGGCCTTTAGGCTGCACCAATTTACCTGCCTCGGCTTCTGGTTCCTCAGCGATAAAACCAGATGGTCAGAGTAGGGAGCCTCGAGGGTCCCATCCAGGTCTACAGGTGGATAATCTGTGTGCAGAGGCCGCACTGTGAGAGAAGGCCTGGTGGAGGATGTTTCCCATGTCACAGCTGCAAGTAGGAAGAGTGTGAATCCCTGTGAATCGGCAGAGGAGCAAGGGGAGGGTTCAGGTGTAGGTGGGGGTGGGAGGGAGGATTAGGGGGAGGCCGTGTCGGTTTCCCAAGGCTGCTGTAATGAATATCCACAGACTTGGAGGCTTAAACAACACACACTATCTTATGGTTCTCAAAATCAGAATGCTGAAATGGGTCTTGTGGGGTAAAATCTGTGAACAGTCATTTCTTCCTTCTACAGGCCCCAATGGGGGAAGGGGCTCCTGGGCCACGGTCAGCAGGGCCAGGTTCTTCTGGAGGCTCAGGGGAGAAGCTGCCTTCCTGCCTTTTCAGCTTCCAGAGGCCGCCTGCATGCCTCAGGGTCCCCGCAGCAGACCACATCACTCCGACCTTTGCTTCATCCTCGCATCGCCTCCTCCACCTCCCTTCCTCCCTCTCACAAGGACCCTGGGATGACACTGGACCCCCCGGCTGACGGAGGAGAATCTCCCCTCTCAAGATCCTCACTTGAATCACATCTGCAAGATCTCTGCGGAAGCTCTGGGGATAAGATTTGGCATCTTTGCAGCGGCCGTTATGCTGCCCACCGCAGGGGCCCCCACCTGATGATAGAGAAAAGGCACATAGAAGATGCTCGGAAACACGTGTTGAGTGAAAGAGTGAGCGGCTGTGTGGAGCCAAAACTAGGTTGGTCTGTGCAGGAGGCGTAACAAGAGCTGCATCTTGTATTTCTGCCTGCCTTCCGGCCTCTGCCATTGACTGGAGGTCAGCAGGTCTGACGGTTCCAGAAATAGAACTTCTGCTCTGATCTGATCCACACGAAGGTGAAGGTCAGGTGCAGGATCCCCTGCCCCCACCTTGTGAGTTCTGGGGGTGCTGAGCCAGGGCCCCACCTCTGCCCTGGGGACACCCCCTGCCAAGTTTGCTTGGAGGCTCCCTTGAGCTCAGGCACACCCAGGAGCCAGAAGGAGATGACTTGTAAAGACAGGGACTGTGACCCCGGGCAGGCCTGTGTCCTGGCCCTCAGGGAAGGAATAATGAGTAGACTATTGTGTAAGAAAGATGAGAATCAGGCAGATAAAGGGCCCAGTGAAGCCGCCTGCCCCACTCCCTACCCCCAGGACTGAACCTTGGACCCCACCTAACATTCCAGCTCCACCGCGGTGCCCTGGTCTCCGTGACAACTGGGAATCATTTTACAAATAGAAGATTGCGGATCCGTGGGAATGCAGAGGTGAGGAAGTCTGAGGAGTAAAGGTTTCATTTACGGCACCTTGGTGCGAAGGTGTCAGGCCAGGCCTTGGAGCCAAATTCTATGCGGAATGACCAAGCGCAGAGAGCAGAAAACGCGAGCTATGTTCCTGACCCTTTGCCTGTTAGCCATGTGGCTCTGGTTCTGGAGTGAAGGGAGCAGCAGGGTGCTCTGGGCCTTAAGTGACAGAATTCCTGACTCTCTGAGGCCAGAGCAAGGCTTTGGAAAGGCTGGAGGGAAGCCATTAAGTCGGTGAGGTTTTCCTGGCTTGCCCCATGGAGGCAAGGTGGCTGCAGGGGCTCCAGGCATCATGTCCATTGAGGACAACATCCAATGCAGAAAGGAGGGCAGGTGGCAAAGGGGCTTCTCCTCTCACAGCTCTTTTATCACAAACTCCTGCCTTGTCCAGCATCCCTCAAAGACTTTGTTTCTCATCAGCAGGAATGCGTGGCAGCAAGGAATCTCACAGGGATTCACAGTTCACCCCTAAATCCATCCGTGGGGCCCGAGGGGCAAAGTGTCTGAGTGACTCAGCCCTCAGTCTTGTGTCTGTTCCTGAGAAGGAGGTCAGCCTTGCCCCTCAGGAGCTGCATGTACCAAATGTGAGTGTGTGCGTGCCTGAGTGTGCCTGTTCACCTCAGTGAGTGTGTACATGTGTGAAAGCAGATGTTTGCATGTGCACAGGTGTGTGCTGTGTGCATATAAAGCAGGGCAGGTCGTGTGGGGAGGTGGAGTGATTGTGCAAAGCAGAGGTGGTGTTGCTGGAAGACATGGACGGAGGCATGACACAGACCGTCCACTGCAAAAACCACGGACGGAGGCGTCACACAGACTGTCCACTGCAGAGACCACAGATTGAGGCGTGACACAAACTGTCTACTGCAGGGGCCGTGGACGGAGGCATGACACAGACTGTCCACTGCAGAGACCACGGACGGAGGCATGACACAGGCTGCCTGCTGCAGAGACCAGTCCTTCCAGAACCTGGCTGCCCTTCTTCTTGGTGATGGTCCCATTTTAAAGGGCCTGGTTCAGGAGTGGATGTGCCACTCACTCCTGCTCTCCCTGAGGTCTGCACTTGCTGCTAAACAGTGGCCAGGAAACTTGCAACAGGCCCTGGTTAGATTCAAGATTCTTCCGAGACATTCAACACAGGTCACCTGAATTCACTTTCAGACCTGTTCGCAGTCCTTTGTACATGGGTAGTCTCTTCTCTTCCATTAAAAAGTGTCGTTTTAATGATTAAAAAAAAAAGGAGTGTTTGCTCATTGTAGAGAAACTGGAAAATACATGGAAAAAACTCCTCCCTTTCTACAAATTAACATTTTGCAGATTCTTGTCTATGCAGATGAATTCATATTCTTTTCCTTTTAGATAAATGGGTGTCATAATCTACGTCCCACCTCGCCATCTCCGTTTTTGTTTCAGTAACAGTGCTCAATGCTTTCTTACGTCAGTGAAGGTTCTTCTGCAGCGTGACTTTTGGTAGAATTCCATCGTATAGACACAACAGAGCTTATTTAGCAGCTGTTTTATCTCCTGTGAATTTTGGGTTTCCCTGAGTTCCTTGTCAGCAGTAACCTCCGCCTGAGTTTTGTGGGCACCGGGCAGGCAGCCCCACCTGCCAACCGCACAATCCACTCACATAAAATGTCCCAACTCAGAAACTGGCACCCAAAACTTTCCAGTCACCGCTCCCATCGCAGCCACTCTTCGGAAGCCATGGGGCCCAGTGAAAGGGCGCTCTTGAATGGATTCGTGAGCTCCTGAGGTTGGAGGGCACCTTCCCCGTGCCCTGCACCCCTCTCTTCCTCTCCTGCCCCCTCCTCCTCTCAGCACAGGAGACACGTGGGACCTGCCTGCTCCAGGACACGGGAGGGGTGCAAAGAGGAGAGAGGGGAGAGAGGACGAGGAGCGAGGAGCCGCTCCGGGTGGGAGGGAAACCGGAGCTGGGAGATCCCACAGAGGCTTGTTTTTACAATGCCGCTCTGTGACCCTGGGAAGTCACCCAGCTTTTCTGTGCCTCAGTGTCCTTATCTATAAACAGAGAGCCTGGGAGGAGAAGCCCCCAAGGTGTCCTTGGGGCTGACATCCTTAGAAGAAGGAAACAGTAAGGGCCTTCCTCTCCCGGGTTTCTTTGAAGTGGGCGTGCAACTTGCCAAAGATGTGGAGGCCCCTCTGGGGGGCACCGCCCCTCACTCCTGAGGAGAGTTCTCCACTCGCCTGTGGGGTCTGGTGGGAGCCTCGGAGCCGGCCCAGCAGCTCTCCTGTGAGTGGGGCTGGCACTGTCCCCAGCATTTGTGCCACCGGTGCTGTAGAAAGGCAGGGAGACAGCACATGGGGACTTGCCGTCTTGCCGTTCCCGTTCTGTTCTGCAGCACGGGAGGGGTGGATGGGACAGGACCGGCTGCTCATTCCACACTGGAGGTGAGGCCAGGAGTCTCAGCTGGATGCAGTCACCTGACCTGGAGAGTTCAAAGTGCCTAACACAGGTGCTCACCCCTCTTCCCCCTCACCCCTGTCTGGACCTGGGGTGTGGAGCCTTCCTCTAAGCCTGGTCTCCCCATTCCCCCAGGAAGGTCCTGGAGGGGATGGCCTGGGATGGGCTAGAACTCGGTTCCCACCTCAGGAGGCCTCTGGCCATGGAAGTGCTAAGGTGCCTGGTGTCCGTCTGTCCAGGTGACTCTGACTTGGGGGTTGGGTGGCCTTGCCTGTGTCCAGCGACATGGGGAGGTGTGTGTGGAAAATCAGATGCCACCTCGCTCACATGGCGGGGGGCGGTGGCTGGGGGTTGGGGGTGATGGCTACTGGTTCCTCCCCCATTGGGGACCATTTCCGGGGACCCTGGTACCGACAAGCCTGGATCCTGGCATGCTCTGCTGCTTTCCGTCAAGCCCTGGCCTCATCAGACCCCCAAGGCTCCCTAGACAGGGTTAATTATTCATGTGGCCCGGGACCCAGGTACAAAGTCTTCTCCTCCTTCCCACATCTGCAGAAGCTGCTCTTGTGGACAGGGCTCCAAGGAGGAAAGGGCAATTGTTTTATTTTAATCATTAAAACATTTTCTGGGATATACGTGTTGGTTGACAACAATTAGAAGGTATAGAAAAGTATAAACAAAAAATTAAAGACAAGCCAGGTGCTGTGGCTGATGCCTGTAATCCTAGCACTTTGGATGCCCAAAGCAGGCAGATCTCCTGAGGTCAGGAGTTCAAGACCAGCCTGGCCAATATGGCAAAACACCATCTTTACCAAAAATACAAAAATTAGCTGGGCATGATGGCACACATCTATAATCCCAGTCGCTTGGGAGGCTGAGGCAGGGGAATCCCTTGAACCCGGGAGGCAGAGGTTGCAGTGAGCTGAGATCATGCCACTGCATTCCAGCCTGGGCAACAGAGTGAGACTCAGTCTAAAAAAAAAAAAAAAAATTAAAGACAAAAAATTGAAAACCACCCATAAGCCCACCAATCAGAGACAGGCACTACTAACAACTCATGATGTTTCCTTCCAGGGAGCGTTTGTTTGTTTTTCCCGACACAGTAGGGTCCACGAGGAAGTCAGGATCCACTGGCAATGTTTGCAGTGCTGTGTTGAATGTGGCAACTGGCTGCGTGACGATAGAGAAGTAAACAGCATGTCTGGTGGCAGTCGGTTACCACATAGAATTTAGGACGCCCAGTGAAATGCGAATGCTAGGTAAGTGACACATAACTTTTGATATAAGTATATCCTAGGCAACATTTATTTATTGGAAATTGAAACTCACATTTAACTGGCCATATTATTTTTTTTTAATTTTTTTGTTTTCTAAGTCTATCTTTTGTTTGCTGAATTTCTAGCAACCTTAGATGGAGAGATGGCTCTGAGATTAGCATCCCCACAGGCCCACCTCTGGCTGGAGAGACAAAGGGAGGTGGGGTGCTGCCAGGGAGGCAGAGCCAACGTCCACTTCCACGCTGCTCCCAGACCTGGGGCCAGAGGCCCGCTTGCTGGGGGCTGGGGCTCAGAGGGGAGCGAGCGGCTGCTGTCATGCTGTCCCCAAATGCTGTCCAGGTTCCCCGACTTTCTCTCGCCTGGCAGGTCACCTGGCCCACACTCTCCTCCCGATCCCCTGAGTGCTCCCCTCCCCCTGGAGGTCCCCCTCCCCTCTGGGTGAGCCTGGATGCCAGCACCCTGCTCTGCCCGCCCAGCCTGCAGAACAAAAGCACAACGCACAGAAACACAGCCACAGTG
>NW_026652289.1:4638940-4655983 GCF_009828535.3 Hylobates moloch
CCAGCCTGCAGAACAAAAGCACAACGCACAGAAACACAGCCACAGTGCGCAGGGCGGCAGGCTGGCTTCTCCCTCCCTCCTGCCCAGGTCTCCGCCCCCTTCCCCCTTCCCTCCTTCCCTCCCTTCTCCTCTTCTATTAGAAAATGTGAGTGTTAGGGTTGAATTGTGTCCCCCCAAAACAGGTATGTTGGGGTCCTGATCCCCAGTCCCATAGAATGTGAATGTGACTGTGCTTGGAAATAAGACCTTTACAGAGTAATCCGATTAAAATGAGGTCATTAGCAGGGACCCTAGTATGACCCCACCGGTATGACCGGTGTCCTTTCAAAAAGGAGAAATTTGGATACAGACATAGACACACACTGAGGGAAGGTGAAGTAAAGGGCCAGGGAGAAGACGGCCTGCGACGGGAGTGACTCCCTTACAAGCCGAGGGACGCCTGGCAGTGCCAGCTGACACCAGGAGCAGGGAGAGGCCTGGAGACATCCGGGACACGCCTTGATTTCAGGATTCCATGATAGCTTCCAGAACTGCCAAAGCACGCATTTCTGTGTTTTCAGCCACCCAGTCTGTGGTATCTTGTGACTGCCGCCCTAGGAAAGTCAGACAAGGAGTTAATTCATGAAGGGTGGGGGAAATCCGTATCCTTTGAAATACCACCTAGAGGACGGGGTAATAGTACACCCAATCACGTGCTCCGGTTTACGAAATAGTTGCATGTCACTCGGAATTTTGAAAAACAATATATTTTCAGGACTCAAAAGATTTGCTTGCTATGGACTTGTCTTGCAAAATAAAGAATCTCTTTGTAGACCACATTCGTAGATGTATTTCATGTATGTTGACATTGATTTGGCTTGCTCAGAAACAGGAAACATGAGAACTTGAATATCACGGCGTTTACAAAGCCAGTGTGGTCAGTTCCTCTCCTGGGCCTCGGGTGCAACCATTGGCCGCCCGGCCTACCTCTGCAAAGCGTTTGGAGAGGGCGTGAGTTCTTGCACCCACCCTCTGGTTTTGCAGGCTCCCTCTGCCATGGCGGGTGGAAGGCTGTATTGGGGAGGTAGTGGAGTCACAGTGGCCTCCACTGTCAACTGCGCAGATGCCTGGTGTGGAAGGTATGATGTGCTGGATTCTGAATGCAGGTTGGGGCTATTTTTAGCATCTGGACTGGGCAGCAGGAGGCTGGGGGTGAGGCAGAGGGAGGGACGAGGCCAACACGATTTGCTGCTAGTGGAGCTGGAGGAGAAGGCACCCACACGCTGGCTGGCCGCCCCCCTTTCCTGCTGGAGTGTTCCTGGTGAATGCTTCCCCGGGGGGCTGAGTTGCAGCTGTCTCCCTAAACACCTGGAAGGGTGTGGAAATGGGAAGTGACTCGAGGGTTTGGGCCCTGCCCTGCTCTGACTCTAAGGACAGACGGCCCAGACCTTGGGAAGGATGGTTCTGCCCCATCTGGTACTGGGCTCCTGACCCCTGGGAGGCCTGTTGGTCGGTGGTGAGCGACTTTGCCACACGTCATGACACATGGACATGACGCCACACTGCTTGAAGGGGCACTTGTGAAGGCCAAACTAGAAATGGATGAGCAGTGCTTAGCCCATGAGGAAGTGACACACCAGTGACGGCCTTGATGGCGGGGCCATGGGCTGAGAGAGTCTGGTCCCTTGGCTGCCACTAGCCTCCCAGGGCGTGTCTGCCAGCAGCCTCCCAGCGCTGGGCAGCAACCATCCACAGGGCTGGGGCTCAGCCTCTCTCCCTTTGTGGGAGCCACTGTTTTCCAAGGGTGTGGACATACATGTGGTCTGCTCCCTCCTTCCATGTTTCCTGGGCTGGAGAAGACCTGAGTCAGCACGTGAACGAGGAGAGGAGGCGGCTCTCCACAAAGAAACCTAAAGACAAGGTCTGATTCCCACTTCCCAGAGCCTCCTTCAGGGAGGCCATTGGCCCAAACCACTTTACAGTCACAGACTATTTGTGTGGAGGGAGACATTCCAGATCATCTTGCTTGATTCTTGCCAACACATCAAGATGGTTCCTTTTCGTTGTCACTCAGAAAAAGGCTTGAAGGATAATACTCTTGTTTAAATGAACTGCAGGACTTTTCAGGGCCTTAACTAAGCTCACACGATCAGGGTGTCAATAAATAGGGGTGTGGTATGCAGCATTCTACAAGTTTGTTGATTGAGACCTTTTACAATTTTATTTTCCCTTTATTTTTTAGAGACAGGGTCTTGCTCTGTCATCCAGGCTGGAGTGTAGTTGCATGATCATGGCTCACTGTGGCCTCAAAACCCTGGGCTCAAGTGATCCTCCTGCCTTAGCCTCTCTAGTAGCTGGGTCTACAGGTGCATACCACCATGCCCGGCTAATAGTTTAAAAACATTTTGTGGATATGGGGTCTCCCCATGTTGCCCAGGCTGGTCTTGTGAGCCACCGCATCCAGCCTGAAACCTTTTAAAAATCAGGCTTATTGAGATACAGGCTGGAGAGGTGGCTCATGCCTGTAATTCCCGCAATTTAGGAGGCTGAGGTGACAGGATCATTTGAGGCCAGGAGTTTGAGACCAGTCTGGACAACATAGGAAGACCTCATCTCTACAAAAAAAATTAAAACTAGCTGGGCTTAGTGGCACATGCCTGTAGGTCCTAGCTACCAGGACGTCTGGGGTGGGAGGATTGCTTGAGCTGGGTGACAAGCAATAGAATGAGACCCTATTAAAAAAAAGAGAGAGTTCTATAATCAACATACAGTCAAACTCATTGTTTTAGTGTACAGTTCTATGAGTTTTGACAAAGTTCTATGAGTTTGACAAAGTGGTCACAGTTGTGTAACCACCACCATAGCCAAACATAGACCGTATCTATATCACCCCCACACCACCCCCACGCTCCTTGGCAGCCAGTTCCCTGCTCCCACTGTCAGCCCCTGCAACCACCAGTTTGTTCCCTGTCTCTACAGTTTTGCCTTTTCCAGAATGTCCTCTCCATGGGATCTCAGTGTGTAGCTTTTGGTGTCTGGCATCTTTCACTCAGCGTAACACGTCTGAGATTCATCCATGTCGCTGTGTCAGTAGATGGTTCCTTGTTGCTGAACAATAATATCTGCTGTTGGGGTTCCCCATAGTTTGCTTATCCATGTCCCAGCTGATGGATATTTGGGTTGTCTCCAGTTTGAAACAATTATGAATAAGCTGCCAGAAACATTTGTCTCCTAGTTTTTCTGTGATCTCTAGGTTTTGTTTGTTTGTGTTCGTTTTTGTTTTGTTTTTGTTTTTGAGACATAGTCTTGCTCTGTTGCCCAGGCTGGGGTGCTATGGTGTGATCTTGGCTCACTGCAACTTCTGCCTCCTAGGTTCAAGCAATTTTCCTCTCTCAGCCTCCCGAGTAGCTGTGAGTACAGGTGTACACCACCACACCCAGCTAATTTTTGTATTTTTAGTAGAGACGGGGTTTTGCCACCTTGGCCAGGCTGGTCTTGAACTCCTGACCTCAAGAGATCCGCCCACCTCAGCTTCCCAAAGTGCTGGGATTACAGGCATGAGCCACCGTGCCTGCCCTGATCACTAGTTTTTACTTTTTGGGTAAATACCCAGGATTAGGATTGCTGGGTCATTCATTAAGTATCTGTTTAACTTTGTAAGAAACTGCCCACCTATTTTCCAAAGTGGCTATTGCATCTTGCGTTCTCGTTGGTGACTTGGGTGAGCTTCACTGGCTTCACCTTCTCACCAGCTTGGATTGCTTGAGCCGAGGAGTTCAAGATCAGCCTGGGCAACATAGTGAAACCTGTCTCTATAAAAAAAAAAAAACAAATTTAGCCAGGTATGGTGGTGGGTGTCTGCAGTCCCAGCTACTCAGGAGGCTGAGATGGGAGGATTGCTTGAGTCTGGGAGGTCAAGGTTGCAGTGAGCCAGGATTGCACCATTGCACTCCAGCCAGCCTGGGTGACAGAGTGAGACCCTGCCTCAAAAACAAAACAAAACAAAAAACCCCAAAAAACAAACAAACCCCCCCCCCCAAAATCTGCTAGAGATCCTGGGAAATACTGTTGGTGACATTGCAGCCATCCTGGTTCCTCATCATTTCTTTCCTTCCATCTCCTTGGATTGTGAACAATAGACTGGAGGTGGAGTGGGTGTCTTGTGACCAGGAAGCCTCCATGAGGAAGAAAGTGACACAGGATGGCAGAGCAGCGAGACAGAAGGAGCTTGGGGTCCTGGTGACATCCTGGGGAGGCTGTGCAAGCCAGGACTGCTTGCTTGGGTAAGAAAATTAAAGTGCTGTTTGGTTGAGCCCTGGAACAGGGTTCTGGTTCATGCAGCCAAAGGTGATCCCTGGTGATGCGCTGGCACAGCAGAACAGTGAAAGCTGAAGCAGCACCGATTGCCAAAATGATCTCCAACTACACAAGCCACGGGCACAGCAGCTCCAGAATGGCCGAGGAATCTGAGGCACCAGGGGTCTCTGAAAGTGGGGATGAGGGGCTGGCTTCACACTGAAATAGTGGCTGAATGTATTGTCAGAGACACTTAGTCCCTGAGACTTCCTCATTATCCACCTGGCTAGATGACTCATCCACCTCACTAAAGAGAACTCAGGAAGTGCACACTATAGAGAAATTGAGCCAGACCAGCTCTGGAGTTGGCACTCAGAGTGAGCAGAAAGAGGAGAAAGATGTCAAAAGGCAAAACAAAACAATACAGACCTGCAGGACATGAATTTCCTTACTGAAAAGGCAAGCCACATTTTCAAATAATAAATGAAAAATCAAGTGTAAGGGTAGAACAAAGATGTTTGAAGGCATGCGAGATTAAATCATTGAACCTCACACGCATTCTTTCTCCGGAAGTTTCTGTGGTATGGTTGTCACTTGCACAAGGAAGTAAACCCCAAAAGAGAAAGATGTGAGGCACAGGACACATTAGATTTAGCACCAGAAAAATACGAAGGAATTCTCACTGAAGTTGAAGGGAACTTTCAGGGGGGAGCTGTGCCACAAGCCAAGAGGTCAGCCAGCCCAGATACAAATAGGAGGACAGAGAGCTCTGGAGGGGATGTCTCCAAGGGGAAGGACAAACAACAACAAAGCAACAACAAAAGAATGATTACTTAGTATGTTTAACTTTGATGAGAGAACTTTTATAGGCCTATCAGAAAATTGGGGGGGGTATAATTGGTAAGTAGTAGACAAAAAAAATTAAGTTTATGAAAAAATAAGGCAATAGTTAACCCCAGGAAAAACAAAAAGTTGTACTAAAAAGAAAAGACCATCCTAGTTCCCTAAGTGGTTTAGTTGTGACAACATTTATGGTGGTCATAGTAATATCAGAACTAAATATTGACTTGGCCAAAGGTTGCAAATTGTGTAATTGTGTAAGTTGTGAAGATGCTGGGTAGGTGGAATAGGTGGGAGTGTGTGGGAGGTGGTGGTGTAAGTGAGAACTGAAAGGAATAGTATTGTAATAATGTTAGAATTATGAAGGTCAAGGTCAAGAGAAACAGCTGAGAGACTTGAAGGCAGATGACTCACAGGGGAGGGAGCTGGAGGTGGGAAGAGGTGCAGTGATAACAACTGTTTATTATCACAAGCCTTGCAGCACTACTTGACTTTTAAAACAATGTTATAACAATCAAATTTTAAAAGGAAGAAATAGTAACTTGGTGAAAGTGACGTTCTCTCTTCTCCAGAGAAAAGCAGCACAGTGTACCTGGGCATTTCTGTGTTGGTCTTAGAAACCCAAGCCCATCTGCCTGCCTGGGAGCCTTTCGCTGTGTCCAGCAGTCTGGGAGCCTCCAGCTGGCTGGAGTCTGAGCACTGGCCTCCGTGGCTGAAGCAGGGTCATCTCTTGCCCTTTGTCGATTCATGAACTGGCACAGGTGGATTTATGGCTATGTTGCCAGTCACCTATGAACAAGCGAGGGGTGCCAACAGGCCATGCTCTGGCAAACAGCCAATGGGGAAGACAGAGACTGTCCCTTGCACACTCTCCTGCTCCTCTCTGGCTTTTTCAGTCTTCTTGTTTTCCTTCCCAGTGGAATCCAAATGCTGGTGTTGAGACGGTAGGCAGGCCTGGGGGCTCCTCCATACTATGCACGTTCCTGCTCGGCGTTTCCTGTCCTGTTCACACACTCCCACCTGTCTCCTTTGGGCCTTGGAGCGGGGACTCTCCTGCAGCCAGGCCCCTAGAGGAATTCCTCGGATCCCTGCCGTCCCAGGGAAGAGTGCGGAAAGGAAGGGGTAGGCTGCATCCCTGCAACCCTGCATCAGGGTTGTGGCTGATTTTGTGCCAAACTCTGAGAAATTGGAGCCAAGCAGGTCACCCTCTGCATGAGTGTCCCACGGCTGGTGCCACAAATTTTACAAACTGGGTGAATTCAACAACAGCTATTTTTTTTTCTCATGGTTCTGGAGACCAGACGTCTGAAATCAAGGTGTGTGGGGGGCTGTGTTCCGTCTGAAGGCTCTGGGGAAGGACAGTTCCTTGCGTCTCTCCCACGTCTGTCAGTGGCCCGTGGTCCTGGGATTCCGTGGCTGGTGGCTGCATCACTACATCCCCGCGTTGGCCTTGGCCCACCCGCTCCTGTGTGCCTCCTCACTTCATCCTCCCTCTACTCAGGTCTGTGTCCAAACTTCCCTCCTACAGGGACACCAGTGTTATGGGACTTAGGGCCCACCCTAACCCATCATGACCATATCTTAATTTGATTCGTTTCTAAGACCCTCTTTCCAAATAAGGTCCCATTCACAGGCACCGGGGTTAGGACTGCGACATATCATTTGGGGACACAACTCACGCATGGCATTTTTATCACTGGCCTCCTCCTCCACCCTCATGCTTGCTCAGAACTTTCCACCCTTAAAAACTCTCCTCATCAACATGCTGCGCTAGCACAGTCCCACTTTGTCCTCTTCCCTTGCCACCAAACTTGTTGAAGGTCCTTTATACCTCAGCTTCCCCTCATACATTCCTCTGCCATCACCATCTGCCTGACCTGTGCCTTCTGGAAGGTGCCTGGGGGGAGGGGGCTTTCCTTGTGTCTGGTCCTTTGCATGCTCTGTGGCTTTTGAGGTGGGTGTTGAAGGCTACAGAAGCCCATCCTCTCCCCACCACCCTCGGCTTGGCTTTGACCTCGCACCCTGTGTGTGTACCCGGCATGCTGCACATGCTGTGTGTGTGTGTTTGTGTTTGTGTGTGTGTGTGCGTGTGTGTGAGGCGGACAGCCTTCCTGGGATTGCATTGTCCTGAGGGCAGCCCTGAGTCCTCTGTACTGCTCAGCCCAACAGCAGAGACAGACAGACCCCAGAGAACCCGACTGGAATGGCTGGAGACTCTCCATTGGATTTTTGCCTCCAGGGTGAGCTTAGGACCCGCATGGCCAGGCTTTGGGCTCGTTGCTGGAGAGCCGCACCTGCTGCTCTGGCGGGATCTGCCCTCTGGCGGGATCACTCCCTTCCCTCGGCTCTGCCAGCACTTGTCAATCTCCAAAATCCAATCCACCCTTGAAAAGCAGAGGTTAAGCAATGTGCTAGGGACAGAGAGGGGGCCACGGAGTGGACGTCTCAATTTACTGAGTGACACCAGGCCAGTGATTTGACCTTTCGGAACAGCTTCCTGACCTGGAAGGTGGGGGTGAAAGTGCTTTCTTCATGGGTGGCTGTGAGAATTAATGAATTATTACAAGCAAAATACTTAGGCACAGTGGATGGCACATAATAAGAGCTCAATAAATAAAGTGATCAATATGAATATAATGTAGTTTTCCAATAAGTGGGTGGCCCCCTGAGGTCCCCTGAACTCTGTGGTGTCTGTTTGAGGTCAGGTGTGTGAGTTGCCTGGCACACCTGCACTCTCTTTGTTTGCCCAGGTAATTGCTCACCTCCTGCAGGGGCTATTCTGGGGCCCAGCGACTCCTCCCTGGGCCTGGACAGGCAGTCCTGGGCCTGTGACAACACTGGGATCATAAAGACAAACAGGTTGGCCCCGTCAGCTGAACTCACCTGGGTCTTTGGGAAAGTCCCCACTGCAGCCATGTCCTGCGAGAGGCTGGGAGGTTTGCAGGTTGCAGGCCCTGTCTGCCACAACTTCCCAGCACATGGGGCTTCCTCCAGGCCAAGGCACTGAAGGGGCCACGGGCAGAGTGGCCCGGCTTAGCACTGCAGCTGACTGTTCCACCGAAGCCAGGTGTGGGTGGGGGTGTTCCCAGATGCAGGAGAGAGGAAGACCCAGGAGCAGCCTGTGGTTGGCAAGGTGAGGTCCAGGAGTGGTGTCGGGGGATGTCCTGGCTACTCAGCCCAGCAGGAGGCATGCCCGGCTAGGAGGCAGGGGGAGGCGGGGGAGGGGTCCCTGCAAGGGTGGCAGGGAGTTGTCATTTGGGAGGTGGGCTAGGTGTGGGGGAACGCCGCGGGCCTGGGACTCAGGAGCAGCTTCCAATGGCTAGAGAGGCCTGCAGTGTACAGTGAATATTGGAGAAACAAAAGTTCCAGTTCTGGAAAAACAGGGGTTCCCAGCAGGGTGACAGGCACTGGGGACAAGGCGGGGTCAGTCGCTGGATAGTGTCCCAGACAAGGGCTCCCTAAGGAGACAGCAGGTCAGAACTGAAGGCAGAGCTGGGTGTGGGCCCCCCTTAACCAGCCCCTCCAGCCACAGACTCAGGCTCACGTCCCTGTGGTTGGCTGAATAACGGCCTCCAAAAAGAGCCTCATCCTAACCCCAGAACCGGTGAATGTGACCTCACCTGGTGAAAAGGACTTTGCAGATGTAAGGAAGGATGTTGCAATGGGGAGATGACCCTCTATGATCTGGCAGTCCCTAAATGCCATCACAAGGGTCCTTAGAAGAGGGAGACGGAGGGAGGTTTGAGTACAAAGGAGGAGGAGGCCGTACGACCACGAGGCAGAGATGGGAGCCATGCAGCCACAGGCCCAGGGACCCCCGCAGCAGCCGCAAGCTGGGAGAGGCAGGTAGGATCCTCCCAGACCCTCCGAAGGTGCTGCCCACACCTCGGTTTCCCGTTTCACACCTAAGACTCATTTCGGAATTCTGGGCTCCAGGACTATAAGATAATACATTTCTGTGGTTTTAAGCCACTAAATCCATAGCCATGAATTCAGCAGCTGCAGCCGCTCCTGCAGTCCCAGCGGCAGGAAGTCAGGTCCGTTCTCCCTGCCCCGGGGCCGTCTCCGGAACAGAAGATATTTGGGAAAACCTTTTGTGAAGGTGGGGCTGGGAGAGGCTCTGTCTTCATTTTATACCTTCCTGTACTGTTTGGATTTTCTTCCAGTACAGGTCTTTGTTTTTCACAATGTCTCCAGGAGTTATCCATGGGGAGAGATTTTGTGCTTCCTTGTTTGTACTCGTCTGTGTTAAAAGAAAACTCTCACACCCACCGCCTGGTCGAGGTCGGGCTTGCTGGGTCCTCTGGTTACTCACAGCGGGAGCTGGAATCATATCCCCAGCTCCCGCCCCGCCCACCTCTCCTGGCTCCTCTCCCTCCTCCCGTTTCTCTCCCTCCTCCCTCCCCTCATACCAACCCCCTCTCCTGCAGGAGAAAAAATAACCTAGTCTCTCCCTGCCCGTAGCACCCCAGCCTGTCTTGTTACTGACACCCCTGTCCTCAGGGGGCCTTTTAAAGGTGCATTTTCCTACTGCAAGGTGGCGCCTTTTCCATGCAGCACATCCTGCCTCCCTCGGATGATGTACTTCCCCTTGTTACAAACTAATGACAGCTACCATTGATTGCACACTTATTTGACACCTTTTGTAAAGTCAGTGCTTGACCAACATGGTTTCCATCTGCACAGCCATTTCATCGACCGGCTGCTGTCACCCCAGCTCCAAAACAGCAGCTAGTTGATGAAATAGCTTTGTCAAGGTGAGAAAACTACAGCTGTGGGAAATCTGGAGACTGGCCCAAGTCAATATGGCCAGTGATGACTGACTAGAGTGTCACTGGCCTGTCTGACTTCAAGGTCGACAGGCCCAATTGGGCACTGCTTTTGCAGACATCTGCAGCTGGCCGCTACAGGAGGCTGTGGGCCCCTTCTTCAGCCTCGGGGAGGAAGCTTCTTCCCCATCGGAGCAGCACCTGTGCTGGGGAGGCCCTCGTGCTGATTCTCACACGGCCGAAGTGTGCACAGAAGTCCTATGTGGGCTCATGTCTTAGAAATCGGATGCTGGGAACGATGTCTCCTATGCAGCCTCCAGCTCCACTCTGCTGCTGCAGGTGAAGATCATTTTTCTGAACTGCCCTCAGAGCTACAGGTAGAGTCATTGATTTCTTCTATCATTATTTTCTTTATTTTCAGTGGGTTTCTGAGTGCAGGTGCTCACACATGCACTTGTGTTTATGAACACACACACATAAAGACCCGTAGGTTACCTTTAATCTTATTTTTTTCAGCTTAACATAGCCTCTATTGTGTGAAAACCTGAAGCAAAAACGATGTAAGAAACCAAACAAATCTGTGTTTTTATTGTTTGGGTCTGTGACGTGTGTGCATGTGTGTGTGCACGTGTGTACCTATGTGTGTGTCTGTGTACGCATGAATGAGTGTGTGTGTGGTTGTGTGTATGTTAGATACATGCCTTTTGACTGATCTCGGCTCCCAAATCCATTTCTGGAGCCTTAAGAAAATGGATGAAATTAACACAGTCAGCACCCTGTGGGGGCCACAGGGCATTGTCTGATACCTTGGTGAGTAGGTGGGTGAGGACAGCCTCTGTCTAAACTGCCTGTCTGCAGTGGGTGGACCTGGTTTTTTATTTAAAACACTCGCAAGTGTTGGATGCCTTCTGAAGATAGCACAGGAGACAAGATGGTGACAGTGAGGGGACTCCCCACCCCACCCCTGGCCACCGAGAAGGAAAGTGGAGAATACCATTGCCTTCAGAAGGTCAAGCTACAAAACCTACACATGTCTGGGCAGAGGTCAGACCCTGTACATGGGCTGGCTGGCTCTGCCTCTGGGGAAGCCTCGATGTGCCAGGCCTGGGGGTATGTGTGTGTGGGAAACCCGTTCAGGGAAGAGCGGTCCAGCTGAGGAGAGCAGGTTTGGAGGCCTCCAGTGAGACGGCGGGAGGCGGAACATCTCAGAGCAGAAGCAGAAAGTGATGGCACGGGAACGCTGAGCCTTGACAGCTGCCTCTGTTCTGGAGCCGTTTGGCCCACCGCCCCTGCCTCTCCGTCCCAGCGCCCCTGCCTCTCCGTCCCAGCGTCCCTGCCTCTCCGTCCCAGCGCCCCTGCCTCTCCGTCCCAGCGCCCCTGCCTCTCCGTCCCGGTGCGGCCTCCTGCTTCCTTCTGATAATCCGCCTGTCTGCAGGCCAAGATGCTGTGCGGGTCACTCTCTGGGCTGCCTGACATTCATTCTTCTCACCCAGGAGAAGCAGATTTTCTGGTTTGTGCCTCAGCCTCATGGGTGTGCCCGTGCCAGGCAGGGTGAGAGACCTACAAAACCTCTCAGCCTTCTGAGTCAGAGGTTGTACCCATTTTGCAGATAAGGAATCAGAGGCAGCACGAGGTGAAAGGACTTGCCTCAGCTGCTCGGCGAAGCTGGAGCTTGGGCCAAGGTAGCTGGGGCCCAGAGCCTGTGCCCTGGAGCGCTGCGTGGGTGAGGTGCTCAAATTGCATGAGGCTGGAGTTTCTGGGCCTGCCAGAGTGGGGAATAGAAGGCTCACCGTGGAGGCACTGACCCTGCTCCAAGGGGCTCAGAGTCTAGCAAGGGCCAGACACAAAGCAGGTCATTTCTACATTGTGATCAGGAGTACTGAGAAAACTGAGGTAGCGGGAGATTGTGTCTACTTCTGTAGACAGCCATGGACACAGCACATGGCGGGAGACCAGAGAGAAGCCACCGACCAGCAGAGGCTGTCCCAGAGGCTGGTGCTGGGAGCTCTGCAGGGGTCCAGGTGCAGAAGGGCTTTCTCGGATGAGGGAACAGCAGGTGTCAAGGCTTACAGCAGTGACTGTGCTGATGATGTCTGGGGGCCCCAGCTGTGGGAGGTGGTGGGAACAGGGGTGTGGGATGAGGTGAGGGGCCTCGATTAATTCATGAGCAGCCCTCGAGCTGTCTTGTGGGCGCTGAAGCACTCGAAGGTGGCTCTGGGGTCTGATTCATGTTCCGAGAGTTCTTTAGCTGCCCTGGTGGGGGCCTGTGTGAGAGAGAGCCAGTGAAGGAGGTATAGGAAAGTTCTTGTCCCCCGCCTCTTGTTAGCACAAACGGAGGTAAACTGAGGAGCACGGGAAAGGCTGTGCTTCCGTAGGGGAGTCACGAGTGGGCAGAGTGTGTGCAGGTGGCTCACCCAGGCCTGCCGTGGGTCCTCAGCCCTGCCTCCCAGGAACCCCGGAGGGCCGCCCTGCTCAGGCCGTTCCTGGCATAAGCGCGTGACAGTGGGGAAGGTACAGATGTGGGATTCTGGACCCTTCTGCCAACAGAAGAACCGGGCGCCATGGAGCCTCCGCCCTGGGCATGCTGGAAATACCTCCGCAGGCTGTTTTCTTTCCCTTCCTTTCAGTGCCCAACGCGTGTTGTTCTGTGCCCAGAGGAACTGGCTCTTCGGGTTCTGTGAGTCCAGGGGATTGGAGCCATTGGAGCCCTGGGGCCTGGGAGTCTAAATTTGACCTTGAGATTTGCTTCTTTTGGGGAGTCAGGGCCGGTTGCCCACAGCAGGGTCTTAGCATGGAGCCAGGGTTCCACATCCCCTACATTCCAGCTCAGGGCGAGGAGGCGGAAGGGAAAGCAGGGAAACAGAGTGGTGGGGAGTTTCACTTTTGTTCTCTCTTTTCTGTGTGCTTCCTTATGTTTTAAATAACATTTATGTGTCATTTACCAGGCGGCGTGTGAATTATAATTCCCTCAATTTTACTGATGAGGAAATCGAGGCAGGAGGAAATTGAGTAGCTACAGAGCTGCCCTGCAGAGCCGGGCCGTCTGGCACTGGAGACAGGCTTCTATCCACTCTGCCTGCGGTTCACAAAGTGGGTCCCCAGCCAGTGGCACCAGCATCACCTGGAACTTGTGACGAATGCACATTGCAGGGCCCTACTCCAGACCCACGGAATCTAGGGCAAGGCTCAGCCATCTGTGCCTCAGGCAGCTCTCCTGGAGAGTCTCACACTGGTCCAGGGGGTTCTTCAGTTAACTGACACCTTTGCTGAGCACCTACTTACTACATAAGCCATTGATGAGACTGTACTAGAAACATGCAACTATGCTAAAAACAAAGACTGTCACCTGCCCTTTCAGAGCTACGCAGAGCAGCCTGAGACTCACAGAGAAACAGCTTTTGTCTCTGGGCAGTTGCAGAGCAGGTTTGTTTGTTTGTTTTGTTTTATGCTTTTTGCCAAATACTAGAGGCCAGAACTATGGAGAGGCTGCTGAATCCAGGGCCAGGAGGGCTCCAAGGAGTTTGCAAACCTAGATCTCCGGGAGGCCCTGGTTAAAGGAGGCTAAATCCGTTGGGACAGACATGGGTGTTTCAGGATGAGATCTCATGGCTGAGTGTGCAAGCTGTCAACACTCCCGTGTATGCTTTACTCCCATGTTTTTTTTTTTTTCCTAGATTTGAAGACTAATAGGAGATGAGCAATGGCAGCTTTGGGGACCTTTGGTCTTTGCTTTGGCATTTTGGCCATTGGCTGATTTTAAGAACAAAATAGAACTATCTGGTGGCCCCAAGCCCCAGTGCATAAGCTCAAGGTGGAGTTCCCAGGGCTGTGTCTCCCGATGGAGAGTTTGGTGCCCATTCTGTGATCACAGGGGAAGCTGCTGGGCCGTTTTCACCTCCTCCTCCCACATACACAGGCATGCTTGAGGTAGACTCACAAGAAGTTACAGAGCATCAGCTGCCCCCAAAAAGCATCTTTTGTGAAAGGCAGGGAGCAAGGATATATTAAAAACAAGCAAGCAGGTGAGGCGGTGGATCATGAGGTCAAGAGATCGAGACCATCCTGGCTAACACAGTGAAACCCCATCTCTACTAAAAATACAAAAAATTAGCTGGGTATAGTTGCATGTACCTGTAGTCCCAGCTACTTGGGAGGCTGAGGCAGGAGAATCGCTTGAACCCAGGAGGCAGAGATTGCAGTGAACCAAGATCACGCCACCGCACTCCAGCCTGGGCGACTCCGTCTCAAAAAAACAAAAAAAACAAGCAGGTGCAGGTGCTCATGCCTGTAGTCCCAGCTACTTGGGAGGCTGAGGTGGAGGGATCGCTTGAGCCTGGGCAACATAGCAAGACCCTGTCTTAAAAAAAATCTGAAATTGAAAAAAGAAAAAAACAAAACAAGCAAATAGACCTGAAACACTCCAGCTACCCCTTCTGTAAGGAAAGCCAACAAGAGTTAGTCCCAACCTCATCCCACTCCCCAAACCCCTTCCCAAACCCCTTCCCACACCCCACTGCCCACTCTCCGTGGGAGGGAAAGGGGAATCACTAGGGCATTCCTTACATTCCGGCTGTCTGGCAAACTTATATCCATTACACCTGGAGCCACTGGCCCCACTTAGTAACCCAAGGATACTCGTGGATGCAGGCTGCTTTCCTGACCCAGAATTCGGTGCCCATGAAACAGCCTCTCAATCTGAGGACAGGATTTTCACATTATCCCTGTGTATCTTAGAAGAGCCTGCTTCCCCTTCAGGAGACGTTCCTATGTGGAAAGAGTGTATGGACGGCCTCTGGCCTTAGACAGTTCTGCAGGCCAAGCTCTCTGGCCTCTGCCACTCATTAGCTGAGCCCGTTACATAACTTCCCTGGGCTCTGCCATTTGGCCTTCCTACCAGCAGAAGCTGCAAGGCTCGGAAGGGCATGACGTCACTTGCAGGGCATGCCATTGGCCATCGTGAGTCACAGGCCCGCCCAGATTCCAGGGTGTGGAAGAGACTCCGCCTCTCTATGAGAGTTGCTGTTAAGTCACATTGCAAGGGGGTGTGAACTCAGGGAGTGGAACAATTGTGGCCATTTTTTTGTTGTTGTTGCAAACAATCTATCACACAGGGATGGCTGCATTTAATCCTCACAGCAACCCCACTGGCCAGATAGGGAAACTGAGGCACAAAGAGGTGAAGATCCTCGGCCCCATCAGGAATTCCCAGGGCATAAAACCTGGTTTGCCTGCCTCGAGAGTCTGGGCTCTCGTTCCTACCCTCAGGGGCTGGCCTGTGTGCTGGGGGCCCCAAGGCACGTGGTCCAGTTCTTGCCCCATTGCCCATCGGTGCTCAGCTCCCAGTTACCGCAGTCACCCTAAGGCACCTGGAAAATGGAGGGAAGCAGGAGCGGGTTTGCTTCTGGTGTGTCCGGCTGCCCTGGAGAAGTCCAGGCCTTCCTCTTCCCTGCAGAGGAAGCTTACAGTTTTATCTGAGTCCTTTTCGCTGTGTGCTAAGCTTCAGGGTTACAGACAGGCTGCTCCCTTTGGTGGCCTTTGTTGGAACGCCATCAGTGTGTACCTTAGGTTCATAAATAATTCAGACTGGCAGCTACCCAGGAAGGAAGCAAACACCCAGAGCTGACAGCCAAGGCAGGTTTCAACAAGAATGCGGTGAGCAATGCTGCAGATGGAGAAGCAGGGCGGCAGGAATTCAGGCAACACTTGCCAGCTCCCAGCTTTCCAGTGGGCTCGGGACCACGCTTGTCTTGCAGAAGCTGCGTGCCTGGCCCCCAGCGTGCTCAGGGTGGCCATGGGTGGCTAACCCAGCACCCTCCCCAACCTTCTTCTCCCCTGCTTGCTTCCACCCAGAGGATGGAGAGCTAAACACTCACCATCCCAGAGTCCCCTGCAGACAGAGGTGACTCAGAGATGACCTTGACAAAAGATCCAAGAACTGCTGACATCCTGGCTCTGACAACGTGAACCTCAGAAGCCCTCAGCAGAGACGTCGCTCTAGTCTTCTTGTGATGGGAGAAGGACAGTCCCTACGTGTTTAAGGCACGGTGGATGGGTTTATTCTGTGACTTGCAGTCCAGTGCCTCCTGATAGTGACAGAAATCGCCAGAGTTCTGACTTGCTTTTTCCGACCTGCTTTTATTCTGCTCACTCTAACAGAGCCAAGCATTTGGCCAGTGTTCCAGTCCCTCCTGTGGCCCTGAACACCACCTCGATGGTTTCCTGTTTACTTTGCCTCTTAGGCTGCTAGAATTAACCACTTGCCATTGCGCCCTTGCATCTTCCTACGGCCCCTCCCTCATGGTCTTGCCACCACACCGAGCTAATTTCTTTTGTATTTTTTGTAGAGATGGGGTTTCGCCCTTTTGCCCAGGCTGGTACTCTTGGGCTCAAGCCATCCTTCTGCCTCGGCCTCCCAAAGTGTTGGGATTCCAGACTTGAGCCATGGCACCCGGCCGGCAAAGATTTCTTAGAGACCACATCAAAAGTATCCAATGTTTAAAAACAAAAACTAAAACCATAAATTGGACTTCATCAAAGTGAAGAGGTTCTTCTGCTTTTGAAAGACATTGATAAATGAATGAAAAGGCAAACCGCAGGAGAAAATACTTGCAAATCACCCATCTGATAAATGACTTGTAGTCATATAGATAAAGATTGCTTGAAACTCAACAATAAGAAAACAAAGAACCTAATTTTTTTAAAAAAGAAAAGAATAGGCCACGCACAGTGGCTCACACCTGTAATCCCAGCACTTTGGACGCCCACTGATCATTTGGTCACGTGGGTCCTGGGTTCCTCACTGGGACAGTGCGGGGAGAACTAAGTGGTCTCAGGAGCCTCCTCGCTTCCATGCCAATGCTGTGGGTCCCGCTCTCGTGGCTCCCCCTGTACCCCGATACTCAGGCATCAGGTTCTGGCTGATCTCGGGGCTTCTCATGCCCCGATCTTCTCAAAGTTTTCTACAGAGCATCTTCCCTTGAGAAAAAAATCAGGAGAAAAAAAATTGCATCTCATTTTCACCAACCTTTAAGTGAAGTTTAGAATTTCCTTCTATTTTGAAAGTAAACCACTTGCAATGGTGTTCCTGGTTAGCAAGTGACCTTGTTCCCAGCTGAAGTCACAGCAAGGTTCATATTGCATCTCAGGTGTTGCTGCTGTC